>NW_027311768.1:0-118205 GCF_918797505.1 Bemisia tabaci
TGAATCGATCGACACCGATTCGATCGACAAATTGTCAAAAACCCGGGACCGATTCGATCGACATGAATCGATCGAAAAATGAAAACGTGAATCGATCGACATGAATCGATCGACACCGATTCGATCGACAAATTATTAAAAAAACCGGTGCCGATTCGATCGACATGAATCGATCGAAAAATGAAAACGTGAATCGATCGACATGAATCGATCGACACCGATTCGATCGACAGTTAATTCAAAACACCCGGATCGATTCGATCGACATGAATGGATCGAAAAATCAAAACGTGAATCGATCGACGTGAATCGATCGACACCGATTCGATCGACAAAATTCGATCGACTCACGGATTTGTCGATCGACTCACGGGTTTGTCGATCGACTCACGGGTTTGTCGATCCATTCACGGGTTTGTCGATCGATTCACGGGTTTGTCGATCGACTCACGGGTTTGTCGATCGACTCACGGGTTCTGTCGATCGACTCACGGGTTTGTCGATCGACTCACGGGTTTGTCGATCGACTCACGGGCTTGTCGATCGATCTCACGGGCTTGTCGATCGATTCACGGGGTTTGTCGATCCATTCACGGCTTTTGTCGATCCATTCACGGTTGTCGATCGATTCATGTCGATCGATTCACGTTTTTCATTTTCGATCGATTCATGTCGATCGAATCCATACCCTCCGAATCGGAGTCGATCCATTCATGTCGATCGATTCACGTTTTGATTTTTCGATCGATTCACGTTTTTGATTTTTCGATCGATTCATGTCGATTGAATTCGGTACCGGGTTTTTTAATAATTTGTCGATCGAATCGGTTGTCGATCGATTCATGTCGATCGATTTCACGGTTTCATTTTTCGATCGACTCATGTCGATCGAATCGGACCCGGTTTTTTGACAATTTGTCGATCGAATCGGTGTCGATCGATTCACGTCGATTGATTCACGTTTCATTTTCGATCGATTCTTGTCGATCGAATCCATACCCTCCTAGTTAAGAGCTTCAAGAAAATCACAATCTCAGAATTATCACTGGGTGGAGGGGGGGGGGGGGAGTTAACCGGTCTAAGTAGTACCGAATCCGCTTACGAAATCCAAAATCAAATTCACTCCTGAAACAGATATTGTTCTCCTTGAATTTTTCAACGTGCGTAAAATGAACTACATTTTGCAGGAATCAGGAACAACAATCTCTGGCTCTTTTTAGAGAAAAAACATGCATGCCAATAGTTTACTTTGCAGATTGGTGTTTTGATATATGAGCTAGAAATCATCGTTCCCTACTGCAAAAACGCAGTCCAAATTTTCTTCATGCAATTATCGCATTTGATAGGTACTTGAAAGGCTAGTAACATGAAGAGTTTATTTTCAAGGAAAAAATTTTAAAATTTTCCTCTATGGTAGATTTTTATGTTTTTTAGGCCATGTTCCTGATCAAGGTCCCTTCTTAATGACTATGGCGTTTGTAGTTAAGCTAATGAAAGTGGAATTTGCAACCTAAGAGGGATACAGAATGGCCTCCAACCGCGAGGTATAATCTCCAGCAATGGAGTTGTGCGCTCTTCGTCTCCTGATGTAGAGATCCCGGATCAGGATTTCCAAACTTTCATCTGGAGTCGAGCCATCGAATACGCAGATCGACCAGCGGGGCGATTATTGAAATTTCTTGTTCGTCGGGACGACATAGATGACATAGGTTAAAAGGCGGAGCGTGATTGGTCGGCTATGTCTTATCGCTGCTTTATCGTGCCTTTGTCAGGTGGAATGATCGACATACTGTCGGAAACTTAAGAGGTGCCGTTAGCTTGTCGATCATTCCACCTGACAAAGGCACGACAAAGCAGCGATAAGACATAGCCGACCAATCACGCTCCGCCTTTTAACCTATGTCATCTATGTCGTCCCGACAAACAAGAAATTTCAATAATCGCCCCGCAGCACTGGTAATATTTAAACTGTAAAGGAATCGATGAGGATCTACAACAGTATTCGAAACTCACAGGCGCTAACGGGCCAAATGCGCCTAAAAAATCGGCCATGGCGCCTAAAAAATGAAGGCTCTGCGCTAACGTGGCCCCTAAATATCTGAATTTTCATAGTTTGTGATTAGTCGAAATTTTCAGCACTAGAAGTGAAAGCTTTTGCTATTCTTCACGATTTCATCCTTCGTACTTTTATCTTCCCCAAGTTACACCTGCTTACTATAGTTCTGTTACGAAAACATCTTGCGTCTAACTTTTCACTAAATTCGCCGTAATGTAGCGGCAAAAAGTCAATTTGGCCCCTAAAATATCTTCAATGGCGCCTAAAAATCGGGCTTTTATGCGCCACATGGCTCCTAAAACACACAGGTGAGTTTCGAACACTGATCTACAAGGAATCGAATAGCGATGATGAAACTGCAAAACCATGAAGCTCGTTTTTGACGTTGCAGATTTCCTAGAAAAAAATCCGGTTTTTAGGAGAAACTGACTGTCGTTATACTGTACAATATTTAAGTACATCTTCTCTGTACTCTAAATAAAAAGATAAGAGTTTCGCGTAACGCATATAACGGGACCTGTGGGGTTGGCGCTTCTTCAGTCTCGGCGGGAAGTTTAGGCTAAACTTCCCGCCGAGGCTGAAAATGTGTATATTTTGTATATTTGTATATTTGTATATTTTATTTTGCATTTGAATGTACTTTATCGTGAAACGTTTTTTTTGAGAATCTCCCGTACAAAGATCATAAAATACAACTCTCTATTGGTGACATTATTAGTTAGGGAGCTAAAATGTTTTTCAACGTCTATTATACGGTTGTTTTCAATTCGCCTTCAGCTGCGTCTGCAGCAATTGTTGTTTTGAATATATGTTGTGCGTGCTGATATTAGTTCATTACATACTCGACTCTTTGAAGGCGTTGTATGTGCGAAAGTAGAGCACTCTGTTGGAGAACAACAGAGGTGAGCTTGAATGAATCACTCAATTCCTACTTTTTTGGTTTTATGACAGATTGCGCCACTTGCGCACATAAAACGCCTTCAGGGAGTCGAGTATGTAATGAGCTAATATCAGTACGCACAACATATTTGTAACAACAGTAGGGTAAAAATAGCGACTTTAGCGCAAAAGTTTTTAGCCAAATTGTGCAGAAAAATATGAATTAAATTACAGCGTTGTATAGGGATTATTGTTCAATATGGCAACGCTGTAAAAAGAAAGTATTGCATGTTGCCCCTTCAATATGCGGGTTATGCAATGGTGTAATAATGCCCCTTCATTTTTCGGGTTATGCAATGGTGTATTTTTCAAGATGGCGCAGCAGTGTTGCCGAACGTGGTGCACGTAAATAAATGATTTATTTATTGGTGAAATTTTGCAACATTGCATTTTACAGTGTTGCCAGATGGGGCAAGAAATTAGTTGATTTTTCCGTACAGTGTTGCCAGATTGTGCAATAAATTCGGATTTTCGGACTTGTAAAATTTTTCAGTTTCGAGAGACCGTATCTTGCAGTATGGGTCGGTATCAGATACTGTAGATTAGGGTCTGATTCGGTAATTTCAAATTTTGTACTAGTGTGCGCTTGGAATGGATATTGCAATGTTCAGCAGTTTGACGAATCAAAAATTTTTATTGGATATTTACAGTTACAGTTTCAAACAGTTCGCGTTTAGAAAACGCAAACACGTTTCGAAAACGCAAACACGTTTAAAAAACGCAAACACGTTTAAAAAACGCAAACACGTTTAAAAAACGCAAACACGTTTAAAAAACGCAAACACGTTTAAAAAACGCAAACACGTTTAGAAAACGCAAACACGTTTAGAAAACGCAAACACGTTTAGAAAACGCAAACACGTTGCATATTATTATTTATACGAAATCCTTACTATCGATCCAACTATTGTGACTCGCGTCCAGACCCAACCATTTGACAAAGACCTGGTTTTTCTTGCGACGCAGAATTTTCTCCACCAGGAACGTATCTTTATAGTTGGTGGGTTGGAGTTCTTCGCGGTAGAATTTTCCTTTGATGATCGTATCGTGTGCGTCTTTCAGATCGTACGTGATCGGAACGGTGGGATTGACGCTGACAATCTTGAAAATTTCCGTGCTCCAATTCGGTGTGTATCCTTTCTCGAACATGGCTTTGAGTCTCGAGATCCGGACGTGATCACCGACATTCAGTTTTCGTCTGGCCAGACGTCTCTTTTCAATTTTACTCAGCGGCGGTCCACGAAGCTTTTGCAGGATCATCGGTACATCCTTTTCGGTGACATCGATTGGTTTCATCCCGATTGTGCGATGAACGCTCCCGTTATATTCACGGATGAGTTTCGGTAATAGATCTACCCACTTGTACGATCCTTGCGCGCTGAACTCTTTCCACATCTTCGTTTTGAGCGTTCGATTGAATCGCTCCACAATGGAGGCTTTGGTTGTCGAGAACGAGCTGTACATATTGATCTGGTGACGCTTCATCAATGCCTGACATTTGGAGTTGTAGAATTCCGAGCCCATGTCGACTTGTAAATGTTTCGGTGACTTTCCGGCTGCTTTGAGAACGCGTTGCAGAGCAAAAGTGACATCGGTGGCCGTTTTCGATTTGAGCGGTTCGGCCCACGCCTTTTTCGAGCACGCGTCGATGACGGTGAGGAGATATCTGTATCCTTTGTTGACCGAGGCGTACGGTTGCATCTCGACGAGATCGGCTTGCCATAAATCGAACAATCCGAGAATCCGTACTTTACGACGCGGATAGTTTCGTCGTGCAGGTTTATGTAGCTCCTCGACGATCCCACGTTTTTCTGCCGACATGATAATTACCGTCGACGTCGTCCGCTCTCTCGATTCAAATGCTGTTTCGTTGCTACTATTTTAACCAGACGATTGTAAGATTGCTGAAGTTGGTGGATACGCTCCAGACAGTGTTGAGCTAATTTCATGGCTTCCTTCCACTTCCGTTCGGACCATTGTTTGTTCACCGCATCCTCATCGCTTTCGGGATCTTGCACTTGACGAATCCGTTTGTTCGATACGATATAATTTCCGTCGGAATCCAGTGAGAATCCGTCACCTTTTGGACCGCGGCGGAATTTCGATCGGCCAAAACCGTCCGTGTGACTCATCGCAACACTATTTTCCTTTCATTCGATTCACAACCTCTAATTGAGTGATTCTATTTTCCAGTCGTGATAATTTCGTCTCGAGTCGTTGCGCGATACTTTTGTATTCTTCCATTTTCTCCAAACAAAGCTGTGCTAAATTCATAGCTTCCGTCCACCTCGAGTCTGTCCATTGTTTGTTCACGGCGTCGGTATCCTCTTCGGGATCTTGCAGTTGTCGGATCCGTTTGTTGGATACGAGATAATTTCCGTCGGGATCCAGTAAGAAACCGTCACCTTTGAGACCTTGCTTCGTGTTGCGAACGTAAGTTCCTTTCGATCTTCCAAACCGGTCGGTGTGACTCATTTTTGTGCGGAACCTATATTTAGTGGATGTAATCTGCTTCGCGAAGCTCTTCGACGATACTCAGAATTTCACGATCGTGATCGGTGTGACCAGCTTGTTTCGAAGCTACAAGTAAAACGAGACGTTGGACCAATTCGTTCGGATCGTCCCAATAGACGAGTTCCCGTTTCGCACGGTGAATTTTGATACCGGAGCCTTTCTTCAATTTTTTACGCGATGACTTCCTCGTTGATCTCGGAGTAGATGTAGCGAACAAAGGTTTGATGAGATCGCGGTATTTTTGACTGCGGTTCGAGTTGGGTCTACCGTGTGGATGGTGATTCCTCCAATGCGCATTGGTGAGCGTAACTACTCGTTGGAAATTAGCACGATCATCTGCTGTGTAATTACGCGGATGTTTCTTGAAAATGAGCTCCAAGAACCCGGGTGTCGGTTCGAACACCTCATCGCCACCGTCCAAGATTAGTCGTCCGTCCGAATCGAAACTTATGGTTCGGTTTCCGATAAGATAGTTTCCGTTGATCGCTTTCCGCACACCATACGTGGTATCGGATTGTTTCGGTTGTTTCTCCAGATCGTCCAAGTAGAACTGTACGTGCGGGGCAGTGATTGTGTTTCGAGAATCGACGTCGTCGTCTTCAGTGCGACTCGTTGTTTGTTCTTTACCCGTTGCATCTTGGAACGATTCATCATCGTCATCATCATCATCATCCTCCTTTGAATCGTCATCATCATCGTTGTTTATATTTTTCGGTGATCCGAACGAAGCAAATAAACTATCAACAAACGTTGTTCCATCTTTCGTTTCCGATTTTGAAGCTTCGATCTTGGTTTTCTTTTCCTGAGGAGCAGCGACAAGTGCGGGAGTTGACGACGACGACACAGTTTTCTGCAACGCTGCGAGCGGATCTGTCAACGGTTTGAAAACTTTCTTCAACGTCACCTGAGCGTCCGCCTCTCCGGTGCGAATGGTATTTAACTTCCGTTTGATATCTTGACGGATTTTATCGATACTACCGTATTTCTGAGCGATCGTCGACAACGATAAGTTATCCATCTTGTTCAATAAAAGTATCGAAGCCTTTCCGGTACCTTCCCTCGTTCTTATTACTATCTTTATCGATGACTAAAAACCCGTACTTGTCCTGCCAGCACACCGAGCAGATGTGTCTGAAATCTTCGAACGTGAAATCTGTGTTGACGTGATCGTCGTAGATGTGTCGCAAGTTTGTATTGTCCTGTTTGAAAACTACGAGCAGGTTAGCGTTATCGCGAATCAATTGTTTCGGTATGCGAGAATACGTTTGACACAAGTAGAAACTGTCGACCGAGCTGTGTCTTCCCATACTGAAATATTCCCGCATCGCATTTTGTTTGTCACAAGCGACATCATCGAAAATGAAGACCGAGTCTGATGCGGCATCGTTTGGTGGAACAATCTCGGCCGTGTCCGAATAGACGTTGTATCCGAGACCGTCGATTCCGTCGAATATCTGACGCAGTTCTTCGTACTTGGGTTGGAACGGTGTCTTGGAGTACAAGTACACGTTGCGGAACTTCAATCCGTTCGGATGTTGTAGCAAGCAAACCATCACGTTTGTTTTACCGCAGTTGGACGGTCCAACGACAATGCAACGGATACTGTTCGGTAACAGTTCACTGTGTCGTCGTCGTTGTCGTCGGTTTTCATTTTGCTTCTTCCGTTTGTCGAGGTTCCGGACTCGCAGTGACTTTCTTTGCTTGACGAGTCGCATCGTATTCGTTCCCTATTTTATCGGACAGTTATTTTTTTACTTCTCCGTATAAATAGTATGGAGATTTTCGTCAGAGTATGTCACCGAGAAGAACATCAACTTGCAGCAAAACCAATCGAGGACGTGGACTGTTAAACTCGTTGATAAATTCACTACCGTTCGAACTACACTTACCGGGCGACTACAGGTACTGCGGACCGGGCACTCGCCTCGCAGAACGATTGAAACGCGGAGATCCGGGTATAAATCCGCTCGACGAAGCTTGCAAGTCCCACGATATCGCTTACAGTAAGACCAAAGACACCACCGAGAGGAACAAAGCCGATCTCATACTTGCCGACAGAGCTTGGGAACGTGTGAAAGCGTCCGACTCATCGTTGGGTGAAAGAGCGGCAGCATACGCCGTAACGAACGCTATGAAACTCAAAGCCAAACTCGGAATGGGACTAAACAAGACGGTGGCAGCGAAAAAACCGAAACCCAAGAAGAAGAAGAAGAGAGCGTCGAAGAAGAAGACGAAACCGGTGGAGCGGTCGATCGAACGAATCTTGGCTCTCCCAAAGATGGGTGCCGGAGCGTCGAAGAGAAGAAGAAACCGGCGGAGCGAATCTTGGCTATCCCGAAGACGGGTGCCGGAGTCAAGAATCTTCTGACGAGTATCGGACTGGCCGCGCGAACAATCACACCGGTAGCGAAAATGATCAAGACTGTCATCGACGGATCTTTGAAGAAGAACGTACACCTCGGTGAAGGATTGTACTTGCGACCGTACCGTAAAGGTTACGGACTTTACTTGAGACCTTACCGAAAGAATTTAAACTGATCCGTGAGCTACCGCGCCGAGCGATGACGGATGTTGAGTTGAGGATCGCTGCGACAGAACAATTACGAATCCCGCATTTCCGCGGTGTGTTCATGATCGATGAATTGGCGACCAAGAAACCCAAACGTCCCGAGTGCGGTATCATCAATCTGGACCGAAGCGATGGAGCCGGTACACATTGGACAGCATACCGGATTTCAAAGAGCGGTAATGCATTGTACTACGACAGCTTCGGTGATTTACCACCACCCGTTGAAATTACGCGATACATTTTACGCTCACGCGGTAGCTCAACGATGACGACAATAGGATACAATTATGATAGCGAACAAAATTTCAACTCGAGCGTCTGCGGGAAACGATGTTTAGAATGGCTCGTACAAACCAGGAATATATAGTATTCTCGAAACCCGAATATGGAAACTCAGAAAAGATGTCACACGTTCATGTTGACGGGGAGGAGCAACGTTCTCGAGTTTGCACTGCCTAGACCTCTCGAGTTGTTCGGACCTTGCGAGATCGGTCTGACGGGTTTTGTAACTTATTATTCCATCCCGAACATCGATATAACGAACAGACTGCTTTTCTACTCCGAGAGCCCTGAAGAGAATTACTCGGCAATTTCCTTCCCGATCGGAGCCTACGAGATCGAGGGTATACAAGAATACTTGCAGGGAGATCTTGGCGGAGCGGAAGCTATCAAACTCAAAGCGAACAACGCTACGCTTAAAGTAAGCATCAAATCCAAGTACTGGATCGATTTCCGCAGACCCGGCACTTTACGTAAGGTGCTCGGATTCGGAAAGCGTCTCTTGGCACCGGACGAATGGCACGAAGCTGACTATCGCGTCAACATCTCGCCCGTAAACATGATATGCATCGAATGCAGCATCGCCGACGGTGGATACGTGAACGGGGTGCGCGGACATCACATTTATGCGTTTGCTCCCGATATCGAACCAGGATTCAAAATGGTAGAGCAACCGTCGACGATTCATTACTACCCCGTCTTGGGTGATAAGATCCAACGTTTGCTCGTTAATATAGTAGACCAACAAGGAAGAGCGATCAATTTCGGTGGTGAAGAAGTGACAGTTCGACTGCACGTGAGACCAGTAACTTATGGGTAAACGAAGGATCCAGAACGACGATACGTTCCTAAATTCTCTCGCATATAATAGTATTGATAATCCACGGACTAGTTGTCAGCAACAGCAGCAGCAGAGGAAAACTTTGAGCGAATATTCCAAGAGGGCTCTCACACAACTCGGATTCGTGGTGAAAAATCCGAAATAAGAACAAGATGGAAGCTTGGCGACAAGAGATCATCGAATACGAATACATCCGTTTCGGTCCGGTCGACGAACGGCGTGGAAACAACGATTCGATCCGGTTCACCCCCGATACCCACGGTCTGATCACCGTGCCTCAAGATTCGAGGATCTTCATGCGTTTAGAAGTGAAACTCGAGAAAAATCCTGGAGCCGCCGCAGATGCTGCGAAACCTAAAGTCAAGTGGGCTAACAATTATCCCCTGCACTTGTTCGACCGTATGCAGTACAAAGTGAACGGGACGGAAATCGATAGCATGCAGTGTGTCGGAGTGACATCGACCGTGAAAAATTATCTCACATACACTAGAGCGGAAACCGCGGGACTCGCAACTGCCGGGTTTTGTGACATCTCTTCTTCATGGGCCGAATGGGATATGACAACGTTGGATGAAACTCAGTGCGCCGTCGTTCCGTTGTCTTCACTCAGCGGATTCGCAGTACATTTCAAAGACGTTCTAGTCAGATGCTCGCAAGAGTTGATCCTAGTGCGCAGTGGTACGGATAAGAATGCATATTATATCACCGACGCGGCGACCGCGGACGGTTACACCATTAAATTTAAAATAATCGAAATCTATTGGGAGATTCCCGTCGTCAAATTCACGTTGGAACTGGAAAAACAAATCTTGCTCAAGATGAAGAAGAACGACAAGATGAGTTTCGGTTACATGAATTGGGAATCGCACGACATCCCTGGGATTTTTCCGACCAAGACGTTCAAATGGAGCGTAAGAACAACCAGCAGGCACAAGCCCAAATTCGTGGTCTTGGTATTTCAAACGGATCGACGGGACAATCACCTGAAGGATTCCTCTCGTTTCGACCATGTAAATGTGCGCTCGGTCAGCGTTCAAATCGGTGAGCGTCGGTTTCCTCAAGTTGATACGATCTACGATTTCCCGACTATGGATTATAATCACGCCTACCTGAACTACACCGATTTTATGAGAGACTACTGGAAAGGTGAGAAACTCTGCGAGCCAGCTATGTTGTTTGAAAATTTCAAAGATCGCGCGATTTTTGTCATCAAATGCGTTCAAGGTGAAGATCTAAAAACAGCTCCGGTGGATATCACGTTGACCGTTGTGGTAAAAGAGAATTTCCCGGCCAACACTACAGCCCAAGTGATTCTGATCACTCCTGTGAAGTATTCGTACGAACTACTGCACGGAACCGTGAGGCAATTGGATTGATCTTAAGCAAAAATTTAAAAAAAAAAAATAACATGTTTATTTTTTTTCATTTTTTTTTTTTATTTTATTTTATTTTTTTTTTTTCAAACATTACATCATTTACAAAGAATACAAACATGACATACAATATAAATTAAGCTGCAACGTTTGGAACGAGTGCGAATTTATATGTTCTTCCGATCGGGCCTTCGTAGATGAGATCGAAGGATCCAGCGTTGATATCCTGAATTGCATCGTCCGTCAAACGGTTCGTAATGTGCGAAGGTAGGAAGAGGAGACGATGATGATTCTCGAAGATGATATCGGCGGCAACGGTGATCCCGTACTTGGTTGGTATTTTGATGAGTTTGTTCATCTTGTAGCGGGCGCTTACAGTCAGCTCTTTAGCGTTGACGATCAAGATTGAATTGTTGAAAACTTCCATGTCGTCAGTTCTTTCAAGGTACAAATGATTCCAATTTTCGTGCGCTATATATTTCGAGTGAAACAAGTTGTTTGCTATATTAAGCACGGATACTTTTCGACTGCTATATTTCGCTTCGATAATTCGTCTGCGAATGATTCCACTTTTCGTGTGCTACTTATATATTATTAAGTCGGGTTGATTCGACAATTTGTCTGCTATATTAAGCACGGATGATTTCACTTTTCGTCCGCAATATTTCGGTTCGTTCAATCTGACTGTTCATCTACTACTCCTTTATTATTATCGGGGTGATTCCTTTGTTCGTCTGCCACTATAATCTTCTCCTGCCATTGCATGATTTCATCTGTGAAATAATCACGATAATAAGATGCCGACATCCACATACACAATCGGAATGCGTTCGACATTGCGCAGAATGGATGTACTAAAGGACACGTATATGCTGTCGACCAACGAGCCAATAGTCGCAAGGACGGACAATCTTTAGTATCCAAATTTACAACGATACATTTGTCCGGCACGAAACTACTGATGAAATTTCGTTTTTGTTCACCTTTAACATAAAGTACATCGTAGCGGTTCCCGATGCTATTCATTTTTGAAGTGAATTCATCGTACTCGAGAAACCCGCTTTCCCATTCCAAGTGATGATAATTGCGTGTTAACCAGTTGTTTGTCACAACGTCTTTAGCGCTCAACATGCTGCTCGGGAACGGAGGTTTGAATAAATAGAGTTCAGTTTGAGTACACTTCATGTCCACAAGACCAAACTCTTTGACGATGAAATTTCCTTGGCTCCAAAAACCTTGTACATCGAGACAAGCCATCATTTCGTTAGTTGCACTTTTACTATTTTCAAATTCGAGGTTTCTTAACTGACGGTTCTCCAGCAGAATTATTTATACTATTTATACGAGGTTGTTTAACAGCGAGGATGTTCCTATTTTCAAATTCGAGGTTTCTTAACTGACGGTTCTCCAGAATTATCTATACTATTTATACGAAGTTGTTTAACAGCGAGGATTTTTCTCAACTCGGTCTCGGCTCCGCAACTTTCATCCACCATGCAAGGATCTTTGTTGTCACGATGACCCCAAGGAACAGTGCTAACACCGTCTTCTAAAATACAACGTTTATCGTCTAAGCCGGAGAGGGTTCTTTTTGTAGTTTCGAAGGAGTATAGTTGGTGTTTCCGCGCCCCGATCCTGCGCATCGAGGCGGTCATTCTCGATTCAGGATCTTTTAATACTGTGAGAAAATTGGCAAAGTTTAGCGATCTTACCACTGGTGTTGATATCCCTTTTGCCCTTTTCTCTGTTTCCCCGTCGCTAAAACGATACGCATACATCTTGGGTCGCAGCGCGACAAACTCAGCAATGGGTATTCCACCCGTTTCATCCTTAAAACTACCCATTACTTTACGGTTTGTCGCGCTGCGACATTGATGACCTTCTGGGAAGTTGGAGGTGTCGTACAAGTGTAGATCTGACATCATATCATCGTAGACGTTCGGTGTAGTCAACTCGTAAATGAACGAGTCCGTATCCATATAGAGAAGTTGAACTTGGTCGGGATTGTACTTCTTAAGCATGTGATTATAGTGGAATTGATACATGTGTACTTTACTCAGATCTAAGATTGAAAAACCAACAATCATTGGTCTGTCTATGACGACCTCTGTTCTCCGTAAATGGATTGCTACCAATTCTTCTGCGAAAATCGTGCGATCTACGAAATCGACCCGTGAGATGGCTTTCAATATCTGTCTGCTGTTTGTACCCAATTTAATATTCTTTCGCTTCAACGGGTTCTCGATAAATTTTCCGTAGCAAGCGTTGCTGCACAGTTTCAGGAGCGTTTGGTGGAACGGATTCGTAGCGTCCCGTCTCAACCGGGCGTTCAGCTCGATGAAGGGTGCCAAGAAAGGAGCCTGACGGAATTTGATGGCCCGGTTGACGCGCAGGAGTTTTAATCCTTGACCGAGCGCTTCTTTCAACATTACATAGTGGATAACATAGTTGTTTTTATTAGCTAGAGTCGTCAATAGTTTCGTACATTTCCCCGCTCCCGATGGTGGTATTTCGTTCTTGCACAAGAACGGAAGGTCCTTGTGCAGGTCGTGGAGGTGTTCTGGATATTCAATATCTACATCGAGTATGTACCCGAAAGGAGCGTCGTCGGGATGGTTGATTATAGTTTTCGCCAGAGTTAGCAACTCTTCTCCTTCCGGGACCCAAGTGTAGTTATCGTAGGGCAGATGCTTTCTCATGGTGTGTGCGTAAAGTGCCGTCACATCCAAGTATTGTATATAGTTCACTGGTTTTTTAGGATCAAACTGATCCGGTATCAAAGGATTGTTTGCGAGAGCGTGCCGTTTCACCACCTGTGTTATCCCACCTCGGATCGAGCTCATAATCATGAATACCATATCCATATCATTGAAGAGTTGAATTTTCACATTAGTTATTTTTAGGAATGCGTCGAAAGCGAAACCGGGTAGCGTCAGGTAATTGGCACAGTCCAAACTATAATTTTTTATTCCGAAAAGTCGGAACTCCTCAAACACATCGCTGAGGAGGCACACATCGAGTCGCAAGTAGAAATCTGAATACTCGCCGAGATTACGGAAATTGAAAGTTTGCCAAACTTGGAGAAACCGTTCGTATTCTTCTTCAGAGATGTCCGTTTGAGTCAGGGTGTTGAAGAAAGCCTCTCGCGGTGGTGGACGCGTCTCGTTCAGCTTGGCCGGATTGTCAACGTAATCGTACGGGAACGGAGCTTTCCGACAAACCATGTCGAACTCATTGTCTGTGCGAGTGAGTTTCCTCGTGCGAACGAAAGATTCGCGCGGGATCGTCTGAACCAGTTTATCCAACGATGCGGGGAGGAATCGGAACGAGTCGATGAACTTGATCGAAAACCTGTTTCCCAGATGGACCGTCATACTGATGTAATTTTCCTCCGTGTGTGGTATTATTTCGACGCGATGAGGATATTTGTTCAGAGCCAGCACTACCTCGTGGAAATCATACCTGCTACCATTGTGCAGGACGACTCTAACACATTTCTCATGTCGGAAAATAAGATTGCAATTTGAACATAAGGCTTTTCGATAATTGGACCCTGTTTTCCCTCCCGCTCTCTTTTGATGGTCATGATCCCTTACCTTTACGATACCTGGTTGTGAGAAATCCACCTCACAATGTCCACACCTATTTTCCGCTTCAAATGTGGCCCGGTCTTCATGTGTCATTATTATTTTACTCTCTTTGTCATTGTAACTCTCACTGATTCTTCCTACGAGAGTGATTATATCGTCCAGAAATTTGATATGTGCCTCTTCGCCACGGTACAGTTTCGGTTCCGTCATTTTAAATTCGGGATCCTCCGTGACGAGGAGGTAAGCGTAAGAATTTGAGATGTGCCGCCTATACGCAGACGCTGGATGCTCCGAGTCACCATGAATTTGTTCCAAGTAGGCTTCAAAGTCTGCATAAATTACATAATTATGTTTTATTTCCTTGTGGTGATTTTCGAATTTGAGGTATCGCTCGTCTGGAAATGAAGCTAGGAATGCGTCTTTGCTTACCAAAGAGCAGAGAACTTTATGTTGATTCAATTCCTCCATCGAGTTCTTGTGTGTAAAGCATTTCTTGCAGATGTAGATACGATGTTGATATTTTGTCAACTGATTACGTACAAGTTGTTCAAAGTTACTGATCCAGCAATAATGGTAACTTAAAGGTACGGGGGTTGAGAGACATAGTAGGTCGGTGTGGTCCTCTCTTTCCGGGTCGGCAACTTTAATTGGGTAAACTGTATACTTTTTCTTGTTGGACACCAAACTCTCACGGAGCCCAAATACCGAAACCGATACGTTGTTCCTTTTCTCGAATTTGATAATGTCATCTATGCTCGTGGGTAATCGAACGTCCGAGAAATCGTAACGATCGAACAGATCTAAATATTTTTCCGGACGTTGCTTATCCTTCGCATCCCTTGGGAGAAACTTTCCCAACATTGCGTACCGGAAACAATCGTTTGATCCACCGTTATTTACATTGACAACATGCTTCGTCGAAAATGGCAGCTTAACGTACGTTCCTCCTCGATGTAACGCGTAATAGCGGTTGACACGTAGCTCCATACCTTGTATCTTCTTCAGCACCCACCCGGATCCGTTCATGTGAAAATCGAATGACTCTTTATTGATCTTGGCCCTGAACTTTTCATAATACTCGTCCAGATCCGTTGACGCGAAAATAGCTTCGTTTTTAGTCTTAAACTTTTTCAACTGCATTCCTTCCTTGTCCTTATCGTCAGCTTTCTCGTACTCGGCGTAAACTAGTATATTAACCTTCAATGCCTCGCCGGTGAGTTCTTCTTTTATTTTTTTAATTATGAGGTCTTTAGCCGATAGGAGGTACTCATCTATGATGAGATTCTCTGGCTGGAAGTTTGTGATGAAAAATGTTTTCAACCTGCTTTGACAAGCAGTCTCAACTTGAACAATCGGTACTTTCATCTCGAACAAATTTCTTATGTGACTTGCAGATTCTTCATGTTTTTCTCTTTTATGGTATGATATTTTACACGTGTCACAATATTCTTGATCGTTGTTGTCATCGGTAGGTGATGAGGTGGACATCTTTTCAATATGTTCGGGAGATTGCTCATGATTCTCTCCCTCCGCATAAAACTCATCACAAAGATCACAATGGATGAGCGCGTTGTGCTCCTGTTTAATGTGCGTTTCATCGTTGATACCCTCCTCCTTCTTAATTTGTTCGGCACCATGTTCGTGCTTTTCACCTTGTCTATAAAATTCATCACAAATATCACATTGGATGAGCTCCTGTTTAATATACGTTTCATCGTTGATACCCTCCTCCTTCTTAATTTGTTCCGCACCATGTTCATGCTTTTCACCTTGTTTATAAAATTCATCACAAATATCACATTGGATGAAAGTTTCAACATTCTGTTCTTGAGCAGCCATGATAAAGATACTATTTTAAGCTCAAAGTCTTCCGAGTCGGTCAGAAAAGAAAACTTGCACTTTCTTTACGTTTGCTAGATTCTGTTCACTGAAAAGATTTCAGAGCGAACAAGTGAATACTATTTTAAGCTCAAAGTTTTATACTATTATAAGCTCGAGATTTCTGATTTCGTCAGAACAGAAAATCAACACTATTTTCTCGTTTGTAAGATTCTGTTCTCTGAAAAGATTTCAGAGTGAACATGTGAAAACTATTATAAGCTCGAGGGTTTCCAAAAGTGAGACTGACGAGTTTTCTACGCGGAGGTAAATATATATATAGTTTCCTCACCGAGCGGAAAGAAACTGTAGACTCATGATTTACCTCAAAGTAAATATAGTAGTATTTGTTAATCACCAAACTCGGTTTCACTCGGGCAAACTGTGTAGTCATAATTTGTAGTCGCAATATAAAACTACGCTTTCATACAAGTGGGAAAATTATCAATGCGAGTCGGGGGAACGTATAAATAGTGTCGAGGAAGTGTGATCGATCATTTCAAAACAAGAACTCGTCAAGTATGGACGCTCCAACCCTCAAATCACAATCGATCAGAGCGATGAACACCTTGGATATGGTATATGAGGCTCTCACTTTCAAATTTACAGGAATACGAGCAGAGCTTTTGAACAAGTTTGCCCGACTCCTTTTTCCTGACAAGTTATTCCACCATCTTAAACTCAGCTCAATAGACACTTCCGATCCCGTCGGGTGTTACGGCTTAGTTGAGATAACGGAAAGATTTTGCCTTCTCCTAGAACGTGTCGCAGACGAGCACGAAATAATTTACTTCCTAAAGCAGGGGTACAAGAAAGTAGACGAAGAGGACTGGAAGATAGGTAGACTTCTAAGTGCAATTCGCGTAGTATTAAACACAAGAGAGAGAGGAGAGCGGGTCTAGCAGTTGGATTTCGTATAAATAGTATGCATTCTCTTCTCAGTATCGCAAGGAAGAAATCATGATTGATAAAATAATTCTCATCACCATCATCATTGCTGTTGTTGGAGTGAAATCCTCACTGGTGGAAAACTCATCCGAAGCAAACATCACAATGTGCCCTGTCTGTCCGGAAATCAAATGCGCACCCTCTACCTTGACGGATGTTCTTCTATTCATCTTGAGTTTACTGGCGCTCATTTGCTCCGCTCCGTACCTGTACTCCAAGTACCTTTCATCCGACTGCAAGTTCCGTTTCATCAGGATGGCCCGGAAAAATAACAATCGGAAACTCGATGACATAAGTGTAGATTTAAACTTCGGAGAAGGAGAAGGATCCGATGTTTGTGGTTGACAACCCTCACGTTTTTAGTGCGTTTTCTAAACGCGAACTGTTTTTTAAACTGTAAATATCCAATAAAAAATAATAAAAATTTTTTAATTCATCAAACTGAACATTGCAATATCCATTCCCAAAACACAAGGCTCCCGATACGCATCGGAAAACCCTCGTAGTCCAGCGTTCGTTAGCGTTCCCAGGACAAGTCCGAAATCTCGAAAACCAAAACTCGTATCGAAATTCGGTCCGTACAGTTTTCCGATCTTCGATAGCGTAAAAGAATCGCATCGGTCCGCGCCGGATCGGACGAGGGTGATTTTCCGAAAATTTTCCAATTTCCCGAATCAGACCCTAATCTTCAGTATCCGATACCGACACATACTGCAAGATACGGTCTCTCGAAACTGAAAAATTTTACAAGTCCGAAAATCCGAATTTTTTTGCACAATCTGGCAACACTGTACGGAAAAATCAACTAATTTCTTGCCCCATCTGGCAACACTGTAAAATGCAATGTTGCAAAATTTCACCAATAAATAAATCATTTATTTACGTGCCCCGTTCGGCAACACTGCTGCGCCATCTTGAAAAATACACCATTGCATAACCCGAAAAATGAAGGGGCATTATTACACCATTGCATAACCCACATATTGAAGGGGCAACATGCAATACTTTCTTTTTACAGCGTTGCCATATTGAACAATAATCCCTATACAACGCTGTAATTTAATTCATATTTTTCTGCACAATTTGGCTAAAAACTTTTGCGCTAAAGTCGCTATTTTTACCCTACTGCGATTATGGGGGGGAGTAAGGGATACTTATTTACGAATGGACCCCCAACCAAAGTAGGGTGAAAATGAGGATTTTAGCGCAGTAAATTATCCAACAGCGTTGCATGATTGTGCAGAAAAATATGAATTAAATTACAGCGTTGTATAGGGATTATTGTTCAATATGGCAACGCTGTAAAAAGAAAGTATTGCATGTTGCCCCTTCAATATGCGGGTTATGCAATCGTGTAATGAATGCCCCTTCATTTTTCGGGTTATGCAATGGTGTATTTTTCAAGATGGCGCAGCAGCGTTGCCGAACGGGGCACGTAAATAAATGATTTATTTATTGGTGAAATTTTGCAACATTGCATTTTACAGTGTTGCCAGATGGGGCAAGAAATTAGTTGATTTTTCCGTACAGTGTTGCCAGATTGTGCAATAAATTCGGATTTTCGGACTTGTAAAATTTTCGGTTTCGAGAGACCGTATCTTGCAGTATGGGTCGGTATCTGATACTGTAGATTAGGGTCTGATTCGGGAAATTGGAAAATTTTCGGAAAATCACCCTCGTCCGATCCGGCGCGGACCGATGCGATTCTTTTACGCTATCGAAGATCGGAAAACTGTACGGACCGAATTTCGATACGAGTTTTGGTTTTCGAGATTTCGGACTTGTAAAATTTTTCGGTTTCGGAAGACCGTATCTTGCAGTATGGGCCTGGTATCTGATACTGTAGATTAGGGTCTGATTCGGTAATTTCAAATTTTGTACTAGTGTGCGCTTGGAATGGATATTGCAATGTTCCGTTTGACGAATCAAAAATTTTTATTGGATATTTACAGTTACAGTTTAAAAACAGTTCGCGTTTAGAAAACGCAAACACGTTTCGAAAACGCAAACACGTTTCGAAAACGCAAACACGTTTAGAAAACGCAAACACGTTTCGAAAACGCAAACACGTTTCGAAAACGCAAACACGTTTAGAAAACGCAAACACGTTTAAAAAACGCAAACACGTTTAAAAAACGCAAACACGTTTAGAAAACGCAAACACGTTGCATATTATTATTTATACGAAATCCTTACTATCGATCCAACTATTGTGACTCGCGTCCAGACCCAACCATTTGACAAAGACCTGGTTTTTCTTGCGACGCAGAATTTTTTCCACCAGGAACGTATCTTTATAGTTGGTGGGTTGGAGTTCTTCGCGGTAGAATTTTCCTTTGATGATCGTATCGTGTGCGTCTTTCAGATCGTACGTGATCGGAACGGTGGGATTGACGCTGACAATCTTGAAAATTTCCGTGCTCCAATTCGGTGTGTATCCTTTCTCGAACATGGCTTTGAGTCTCGAGATCCGGACGTGATCACCGACATTCAGTTTTCGTCTGGCCAGACGTCTCTTTTCAATTTTACTCAGCGGCGGTCCACGAAGCTTTTGCAGGATCATCGGTACATCCTTTTCGGTGACATCGATTGGTTTCATCCCGATTGTGCGATGAACGCTCCCGTTATATTCACGGATGAGTTTCGGTAATAGATCTACCCACTTGTACGATCCTTGCGCGCTGAACTCTTTCCACATCTTCGTTTTGAGCGTTCGGTTGAATCGCTCGACAATGGAGGCTTTGGTTGTCGAGAACGAGCTGTACATATTGATCTGGTGACGCTTCATCAATGCCTGACATTTGGAGTTGTAGAATTCCGAGCCCATATCGACTTGTAAATGTTTCGGTGACTTTCCGGCCGCTTTGAGAACGCGTTGCAGAGCAAAAGTAACATCCGCGGCCGTTTTCGATTTGAGCGGTTCGGCCCACGCCTTTTTCGAGCACGCGTCGATGACGGTGAGGAGATATCTGTATCCTTTGTTGACCGAGGCGTACGGTTGCATCTCGACGAGATCGGCTTGCCATAAATCGAACAATCCGAGAATCCGTACTTTACGACGCGGATAGTTTCGTCGTGCAGGTTTATGTAGCTCCTCGACGATCCCACGTTTTTCTGCCGACATGATATTTATCGTCGACGTCGTCGTCGTCCGCTCTCTCGATTCAAATGCTGTTTCGTTGCTACTATTTTAACCAGACGATTGTAAGATTGCTGAAGTTGGTGGATACGCTCCAGACAGTGTTGAGCTAATTTCATGGCTTCCTTCCACTTCCGTTCGGACCATTGTTTGTTCACCGCATCCTCATCGCTTTCGGGATCTTGCACTTGACGAATCCGTTTGTTCGATACGATATAATTTCCGTCGGAATCCAGTGAGAATCCGTCACCTTTTGGACCGCGGCGGAATTTCGATCGGCCAAAACCGTCCGTGTGACTCATCGCAACACTATTTTCCTTTCATTCGATTCACAACCTCTAATTGACTGATTCTATTTTCCAGTCGTGATAATTTCGTCTCGAGTCGTTGCGCGATACTTTTGTATTCTTCCATTCTCTCCAAACAAAGCTGTGCTAAATTCATAGCTTCCGTCCACCTCGAGTCTGTCCATTGTTTGTTCACGGCGTCGGTATCCTCTTCGGGATCTTGCAGTTGTCGGATCCGTTTGTTGGATACAAGATAATTTCCGTCGGGATCCAGTAAGAAACCGTCACCTTTGAGACCTTGCTTCGTGTTGCGAACGTAAGTCCCTTTCGATCTTCCAAACCGGTCGGTGTGACTCATTTTTGTGCGGAACCTATATTTAGTGGATGTAATCTGCTTCGCGAAGCTCTTCGACGATACTCAGAATTTCACGATCGTGATCGGTGTGACCAGCTTGTTTCGAAGCTACAAGTAAAACGAGACGTTGGACCAATTCGTTCGGATCGTCCCAATAGACGAGTTCCCGTTTCGCACGGTGAATTTTCATACCGGAGCCTTTCTTCAATTTTTTACGCGATGACTTCCTCGTTGATCTCGGAGTCGATGTAGCGAACAAAGGTTTGATGAGATCGCGGTATTTTTGACTGCGGTTCGAGTTGGGTCTACCGTGTGGATGATGATTCCTCCAATGCGCATTGGTGAGCGTAACTACTCGTTGGAAATTAGCACGATCATCTGCTGTGTAATTACGCGGATGTTTCTTGAAAATGAGCTCCAAGAACCCGGGTGTCGGTTCGAACACCTCATCGCCACCGTCCAAGATTAGTCGTCCGTCCGAATCGAAACTTATGGTTCGGTTTCCGATAAGATAGTTTCCGTTGATCGCTTTCCGCACACCATACGTGGTATCGGATTGTTTCGGTTGTTTCTCCAGATCGTCCAAGTAGAACTGTACGTGCGGGGCAGTGATTGTGTTTCGAGAATCGACGTCGTCGTCTTCAGTGCGACTCGTTGTTTGTTCTTTACCCGTTGCATCTTGGAACGATTCATCATCGTCATCATCATCATCATCCTCCTTTGAATCGTCATCTCATCATCATCGTTGTTTATATTTTTCGGTGATCCGAACGAAGCAAATAAACTATCAACAAACGTTGTTCCATCTTTCGTTTCCGATTTTGAAGCTTCGATCTTGGTTTTCTTTTCCTGAGGAGCAGCGACAAGTGCGGGAGTTGACGACGACGACACAGTTTTCTGCAACGCTGCGAGCGGATCTGTCAACGGTTTGAAAACTTTCTTCAACGTCACCTGAGCGTCCGCCTCTCCGGTGCGAATGGTATTTAACTTCCGTTTGATATCTTGACGGATTTTATCGATACTACCGTATTTCTGAGCGATCGTCGACAACGATAAGTTATCCATCTTGTTCAATAAAAGTATCGAAGCCTTTCCGGTACCTTCCCTCGTTCTTATTACTATCTTTATCGATGACTAAAAACCCGTACTTGTCCTGCCAGCACACCGAGCAGATGTGTCTGAAATCTTCGAACGTGAAATCTGTGTTGACGTGATCGTCGTAGATGTGTCGCAAGTTTGTATTGTCCTGTTTGAAAACTACGAGCAGGTTAGCGTTATCGCGAATCAATTGTTTCGGTATGCGAGAATAAGTTTGACACAAGTAGAAACTGTCGACCGAGCTGTGTCTTCCCATACTGAAATATTCCCGCATCGCATTTTGTTTGTCACAAGCGACATCATCGAAAATGAAGACCGAGTCTGATGCGGCATCGTTTGGTGGAACAATCTCGGCCGTGTCCGAATAGACGTTGTATCCGAGACCGTCGATTCCGTCGAATATCTGACGCAGTTCTTCGTACTTGGGTTGGAACGGTGTCTTGGAGTACAAGTACACGTTGCGGAACTTCAATCCGTTCGGATGTTGTAGCAAGCAAACCATCACGTTTGTTTTACCGCAGTTGGACGGTCCAACGACAATGCAACGGATACTGTTCGGTAACAGTTCACTGTGTCGTCGTCGTTGTCGTCGGTTTTCATTTTGCTTCTTCCGTTTGTCGAGGTTCCGGACTCGCAGTGACTTTCTTTGCTTGACGAGTCGCATCGTATTCGTTCCCTATTTTATCGGACAGTTATTTTTTTACTTCTCCGTATAAATAGTATGGAGATTTTCGTCAGAGTATGTCACCGAGAAGAACATCAACTTGCAGCAAAACCAATCGAGGACGTGGACTGTTAAACTCGTTGATAAATTCACTACCGTTCGAACTACACTTACCGGGCGACTACAGGTACTGCGGACCGGGCACTCGCCTCGCAGAACGATTGAAACGCGGAGATCCGGGTATAAATCCGCTCGACGAAGCTTGCAAGTCCCACGACATCGCTTACAGTAAGACCAAAGACACCACCGAGAGGAACAAAGCCGATCTCATACTTGCCGACAGAGCTTGGGAACGTGTGAAAGCGTCCGACTCATCGTTGGGTGAAAGAGCGGCAGCATACGCCGTAACGAACGCTATGAAACTCAAAGCCAAACTCGGAATGGGACTAAACAAGACGGTGGCAGCGAAAAAACCGAAACCTAAGAAGAAGAAGAAGAGAGCGTCGAAGAAGAAGACGAAACCGGTGGAGCGGTCGATCGAACGAATCTTGGCTCTCCCAAAGATGGGTGCCGGAGCGTCGAAGAAGAAACCGGCGGAGCGAATCTTGGCTATTCCGAAGACGGGTGCCGGAGTCAAGAATCTCCTGACGAGTATCGGTCTGGCCGCGCGAACAATCACACCGGTAGCGAAAATGATCAAGACGGTCATCGACGGATCTTTGAAGAAGAACGTACACCTCGGTGAAGGATTGTACTTGCGACCGTACCGTAAAGGTTACGGACTTTACTTGAGACCTTACCGAAAGAATTTAAACTGATCCGTGAGCTACCGCGCCGAGCGATGACGGATGTTGAGTTGAGGATCGCTGCGACAGAACAATTACGAATCCCGCATTTCCGCGGTGTGTTCATGATCGATGAATTGGCGACCAAGAAACCCAAACGTCCCGAGTGCGGTATCATCAATCTGGACCGAAGCGATGGAGCCGGTACACATTGGACAGCATACCGGATTTCAAAGAGCGGTAATGCATTGTACTACGACAGCTTCGGTGATTTACCACCACCCGTTGAAATTACGCGATACATTTTACGCTCACGCGGTAGCTCAACGATGACGACAATAGGATACAATTATGATAGCGAACAAAATTTCAACTCGAGCGTCTGCGGGAAACGATGTTTAGAATGGCTCGTACAAACCAGGAATATATAGTATTCTCGAAACCCGAATATGGAAACTCAGAAAAGATGTCACACGTTCATGTTGACGGGGAGGAGCAACGTTCTCGAGTTTGCACTGCCTAGACCTCTCGAGTTGTTCGGACCTTGCGAGATCGGTCTGACGGGTTTTGTAACTTATTATTCCATCCCGAACATCGATATAACGAACAGACTGCTTTTCTACTCCGAGAGCCCTGAAGAGAATTACTCGGCAATTTCGTTCCCGATCGGAGCCTACGAGATCGAGGGTATACAAGAATACTTGCAGGGAGATCTTGGCGGAGCGGAAGCTATCAAACTCAAAGCGAACAACGCTACGCTTAAAGTAAGCATCAAATCCAAGTACTGGATCGATTTCCGCAGACCCGGCACTTTACGTAAGGTGCTCGGATTCGGAAAGCGTCTCTTGGCACCGGACGAATGGCACGAAGCTGACTATCGCGTCAACATCTCGCCCGTAAACATGATATGCATCGAATGCAGCATCGCCGACGGTGGATACGTGAACGGGGTGCGCGGACATCACATTTATGCGTTTGCTCCCGATATCGAACCAGGATTCAAAATGGTAGAGCAACCGTCGACGATTCATTACTACCCCGTCTTGGGTGATAAGATCCAACGTTTGCTCGTTAATATAGTAGACCAACAAGGAAGAGCGATCAATTTCGGTGGTGAAGAAGTGACAGTGCGACTGCACGTGAGACCAGTAACTTATGGGTAAACGAAGGATCCAGAACGACGATACGTTCCTAAATTCTCTCGCATATAATAGTATTGATAATCCACGAACTAGTTGTCAACAACAACAGCAGCAGCAGCAGAGGAAAACTTTGAGCGAATATTCCAAGAGGGCTCTCACACAACTCGGATTCGTGGTGAAAAATCCGAAATAAGAACAAGATGGAAGCTTGGCGACAAGAGATCATCGAATACGAATACATCCGTTTCGGTCCGGTCGACGAACGGCGTGGAAACAACGATTCGATCCGGTTCACCCCCGATACCCACGGTCTGATCACCGTGCCTCAAGATTCGAGGATCTTCATGCGTTTAGAAGTGAAACTCGAGAAAAATCCTGGAGCCGCCGCAGATGCTGCGAAACCTAAAGTCAAGTGGGCTAACAATTATCCCCTGCACTTGTTCGACCGTATGCAGTACAAAGTGAACGGGACGGAAATCGATAGCATGCAGTGTGTCGGAGTGACATCGACCGTGAAAAATTATCTCACATACACTAGAGCGGAAACCGCGGGACTCGCAACTGCCGGGTTTTGTGACATCTCTTCTTCATGGGCCGAATGGGATATGACAACGTTGGATGAAACTCAGTGCGCCGTCGTTCCGTTGTCTTCACTCAGCGGATTCGCAGTACATTTCAAAGACGTTCTAGTCAGATGCTCGCAAGAGTTGATCCTAGTGCGCAGTGGTACGGATAAGAACGCATATTATATCACCGACGCGGCGACCGCGGACGGTTACACCATTAAATTTAAAATAATCGAAATCTATTGGGAGATTCCCGTCGTCAAATTCACGTTGGAACTGGAAAAACAAATCTTGCTCAAGATGAAGAAGAACGACAAGATGAGTTTCGGTTACATGAATTGGGAATCGCACGACATCCCGGGATTTTTCCGACCAAGACGTTCAAATGGAGCGTAAGAACAACCAGCAGGCACAAGCCCAAATTCGTGGTGTTGGTATTTCAAACGGATCGACGGGACAATCACCTGAAGGATTCCTCTCGTTTCGACCATGTAAATGTGCGCTCGGTCAGCGTTCAAATCGGTGAGCGTCGGTTTCCTCAAGTTGATACGATCTACGATTTCCCGACTATGGATTATAATCACGCCTACCTGAACTACACCGATTTTATGAGAGACTACTGGAAAGGTGAGAAACTCTGCGAGCCAGCTATGTTGTTTGAAAATTTCAAAGATCGCGCGATTTTTGTCATCAAATGCGTTCAAGGTGAAGATCTAAAAACAGCTCCGGTGGATATCACGTTGACCGTTGTGGTAAAAGAGAATTTCCCGGCCAACACTACAGCCCAAGTGATTCTGATCACGCCTGTGAAGTATTCGTACGAACTACTGCACGGAACCGTGAGGCAATTGGATTGATCTTAAGCAAAAATTTAAAAAAAAAAAAATAACATGTTTATTTTTTTCATTTTTTTTACTGATCGTTATTTTTTTTTTTTTTTTTCAACCATTACATCATTTACAAAAGAATACAAACATGACATACAATATAAATCAAGCTGCAACGTTGGAACGAGTGCGAATTTATATGTTCTTCCGATCGGGCCTTCGTAGATGAGATCGAAGGATCCAGCGTTGATATCCTGAATTGCATCGTCCGTCAAACGGTTCGTAATGTGCGAAGGTAGGAAGAGGAGACGATGATGATTCTCGAAGATGATATCAGCGGCAACGGTGATCCCGTACTTGCTTGGCATTTTGATGAGTTTGTTCATCTTGTAGCGGGCGTTTACAGTCAGCTCTTTAGCGTTGACGATCAAGATTGAATTGTTGAAAACTTCCATGTCGTCAGTTCTTTCAAGGTACGGACGATTCCAATTTTTGTGCGCTATATATTTCGAGTGAAACAAGTTGTCTGCTATATTAAGCACGGATGATTTCAATTTTCGACTGCTATATTTCGGCTCGATAATTCGTCTGCGAATGATTCCACTTTTCGTGTGCTATATATATACAGGGTGTACCAAAAGTCCGTCCCACCCCTGCTAGCTTTTGAACGAATTGAGCTAGGGTAATGAAACTTTGGGAATGTTCCTATCTCAAAGGGGACCATCTTTTGGGGGGGGGGGTCAAAATTTTGGTCCCCCCTCAGGGGGGGCGCGGGGAGCCCCCAACTTTTTTTTTTCAAATGGCAACCCCTATCTTGTGATACCTCATTTGAAAGAGCATACGAAACTAAGAATTTTGGCGCAAACCGCAGATCAATATCTTAATTTTTGACCGAGTTATGATAGGTCAAAGGTCAAATTTGACCTATTTTGAAAAAATCATAACTCCGGTTCAAATTATCGCAAAGAAAAAAATAAAACGGGAAAATTTACCAAATTGTGTCCGCTTTTAAGTAAAAATTGCAGAAATCACTTCGATTTAATTTTAAGGGGGGGCTTGGACCCCCAAATACGTCAATTCAAAGGTCATTCAATTTTCCCGCGAAATAAGCCAATTTACCCTAAAGAGCCTCCCAAAAAAAGGGCCTTTTTTGGCCCCTTTTGTGAAACTCGGGGATTTCATTCAAATGTGGCCTAAACGAAACCTTATGATGACCCAAGACTCCAGTAAAAATTTTAGCTTGAGTATACGTCTGGTTTCGGAGATACAACGTTGCAAAGTTTGCATATTTAAGCTTTAAAAATCTTCATATTTTCAAATATTATCTTCCTAAAACTAACATGAGAGTGAACTTAACAATACTGAAACAAAGCGTAAATGAAGCATAATGATAAAGCAAGTCTCCAGTAAAAGTTTCAGCTTATGTATGACCCCTGTTTAGGTAGTGCAACGTTGCAAAGTTTACCTTTCTGAGCTTTAAAAATACTCATATTTTTTGAGTTTCTTATTTAAAACCAATTTTAGTGAATGTCCAATTGTATTTTGTGGCACGAAATTAATCCCTAGTGGTACTCGTGGATGCATAGTGCATTGATGTAAGGCTACAATAATTTCAAGTAACACAGCGTTGCGAAGTTTACACCTTATACCTCTGAACATGTCTTTTCTATTGTTTTTTTATTAAAAAAAAACTTCGATCAAACATGTCTCGGTATTTTAAAGCAAAATGTTAGGACTCTAGTTAGAACTAGATGACAATTGGTATAAAAAAGTACACTGTTGCCTAATTTTTTGTTTTCCTTCAACATTTATACATAAAATAATTTTAAAATTAGGATACTTCCAAAAATAATAATCTGATTTCAAAATCAAATTCAAGAGACTTTGTCATGCTTAATGGAATACTCATCATCAGCGTTTCTTTCAAAATCCAACAAATTCTGCCTCGCCATAGTTGCCAATTCGACCTTTTGTTGAGAAAAATTAAAAAATAAACATAGAATACGGAATATTTTGAGTTTTTTTAAGTATAAATTAATCTTGATCTAGAGAATACATTTATTACGCCTTGAAACAATAATGCGTTCATCCACTGCATCCGTTCTTGTTTCTTTAGTGTTCATTTAATCATTTATTTGTTTTTTCTTTTTTTTCTTAATGTTAAAGTTTAAGATTAGCAACAGTGTCAAGAGTGTCAAGACATTGTCCATAGATTTGCAGGCAGAACTTGTACCGATGTGTGATAAATTCATGCAAAAAAAAAAAATATATATAAATATAAAAAATAAAAAAAAAATGAAGAAAAAAAATAAAAAAAATTAAAATTGATATTTAAAAAATGTAAAAACATTAAACATGTAAAAAAATAAAATAAATAAAATAAAAATTAAAAAAGTAAAGCAAAGTTATAAAAAACAAAAATCAAATATCAATTCTTAGAGGATTCCTTATTTTAATTTCTCATTTATTTATCGTTTTAAAAGAAGTATTAATGAACTTGATCATAGTATTTTTGCCAATACCAATTGTCACTCGGAACTGACATCAACCCTCGATATTTTGCCTTGATATCAGGTATTACATTCATAGACGTCATCTTTAACTACCATAAATAATAATTTCAAGAGTTTAACGTTGTTAGCTTGGCAACGCTGTACCACCACCAATCAAAGTATCCCTGTTTATTCGAATATACATCTACAAATGACACGTGGGTAGATTTTACTCCTCAAATTCGAAAACAAGATCCACGAAAATCGCTCTTTAAACGCGGAACTTCAAAATATAAACATTTTTAAAGCTCAAATAAATAAACTTTGCAACGCTGTATCATTGAATCTGTGCTTACGCTCGCGGTAAGGCCTATATGGAAGACGTATCTTATTATAAAATTACACCTAAACCCCATAAACATATATTTTGGTGATCAGTAAGTTCGTCTTTTTATAAAAAAACTAACCAAAATGAGCATTTTTTATAGGTCTTTGGTGTCAACTTTGCAACGTTGTATCAAGAGAATTAGCAGTATTATTGTATCAATAGATGTATGCATTCAATAATAAGACTAACTGTTGGTTAAATGTCACAAAATATCATAAAATGTCCGATGGAGGTGTTATCGAAAATAAGATACTTGAAAATATGCGAATTTTTAAAGCTTAAATATGCAAACTTTGCAACGCTGTATCTCGGAAACTAGACGTATACTCAAGCTAAAATTTTTACTGGAGGCTTGTCTCACCATAAGGTTTCATTTCAGCCACATACGAATGAAATCCCCGAGTTTCAAAAAAGGGGCCACTTTTTGGGAGGCTCTTTGCCTCCGCATTATCTCAGTAAGGCCAAAATCAGTTCAACATTACGTTGGAAAGTCCCCAAATTTCGGGGAAAGTTAAAAAAAACGAAATTTAAACGGTCAAATTTTATCACCCTAAATTTTTTTTTTTTAACCTTTCCCAAAATTTGGGGACTTGCCAACGTAATGTTGAACTAATTTTGACCTTACTGAGATAATGTGGAGGCAAATCTAGGGTCAATTGCCTTTTTTCGCGGGAAAATTGAATGACCTTTGAATTGACGTATTTGAGGGTCCGAGTCCCCCCTTAAAACTAAATCGAAGTGATTTCTGCAATTTTTACTTAAAAGCGGACACAATTTGGTAAATTTTCCCGTTTTATTTTTTTTTCTTTGCGATAATTTGAACCGGAGTTATAATTTTTTGAAAATAGGTCAAATTTGACCTTTGACCTATCATAACTCGGTCAAAAATTAAGATATTGATCTGCGGTTTGCGCCAAAATTCTTAGTTTTTTATGCTCTTTCAAATGAGGTATCACAAGATAGGGGTTGCCATTTGAAAAAAAAAGTTGGGGGCTCCCCGCGCCCCCCCCTGAGGGGGGACCAAAATTTTGACCCCCCCCCCAAAAGATGGTCCCCTTTGAGATAGGAACATTCCTAAAGTTTCATTACCCTAGCTCAATTCGTTCAAAAGTTAGCAGGGGTGGGACGGACTTTTGGTACACCCTGTATTTACTCTGAGGTAAATTATGACTTTACAGTTTCTTTTCACTCGGTTATGAAAAGTGTAAATTTGTCTCCGAGCGAAAGTTCGTCGGTCTAGGTTTTGATGACATTAGAAAACCTCGAGTTTAAAATAGTTTTCACTTGTTCACTCTGAAATCTTTTTCAATGAACAGAATCTAGCAAACGTAAAGATAGTATAGATTTTCTGTTGTGACAAACTCAGAAAACTTGGAGCTTAAAATAGTATCACTTGTTCGCTCTGAAATGTTCTCAATGAACAGAATCTAGCAAACGCAAAGCTAGTATAGATTTTCTGTTGTGACAAACTCAAAAACTTAGAGCTTAAAGTAGTATCAGTTGTTCCCTCTGAAATTTTCTCAGTGAACAGAATCGAGCAAACGTAAAGATAGTGTAAATTTTCTGTGGTGACAAACTCAGAAAACCCCGAGCTTAAAATAGTATCAGTTGTTCGCTATGAAATTTTCTTAATGAACAGAATCTAGCAAACGTTAAGATAGTGTAGATTTCCTTTTTTTACCGACTCGGAAAACGTAGAGCTTAAAATAGTATCTTTATCATGGCTGCTCAAGAACGAACACAACAGATTGTTGAAACTTTCATCCAATGTGATATTTGTGATGAATTTCATAAACAAGGTGAAAAGCACGAACACTGTGCGGAACAAATTAAGAAGGAGGAGGGTATCGACGATGAAACGCATATTAAACAGGAGCACAGCGCGCTCATCCATTGTGATCTTTGTGATGAGTTTTATGCGGAGGGAGAGAATCATGAGCAATCTCCCGAACATATTGAAAAGATGTCCACCATGAAGGACACCTCATCACCTACCGATGACAACAACGATGAGAATCAAGAATATTGTGACACGTGCAAGATCTCATACCATAAAAGAGAAAAACATGAAGAATCTGCAAGTCACATAAGAAATTTTTTTGAGACTAAAGTACCGATAGTTCAAGTCGAGACTGCTTGTCAAAGCAGGTTGAAAACATTTTTCATCACGAACCTCCAACCGGAGATTCTCATCATCGATGACTACCTACTAACAGCTAAAGACCTCGTGATTGGAAAAATTAAAGAAGAACTCACCGACGAGGCATTGAAGGTAAATATACTAGTTTACGCCGAGTACGAGAAAGGTGACGATAAGGACAAGGAAGGAATGCAGTTGAAAAAATTTAAGACTAAAAACGAAGCTATTTTCGCGTCAACGGATCTGGACGAGTATTATGAAAAGTTCAGGGCCAAGATCAATAAAGAGTCGTTCGATTTTCACATGAACGGATCCGGGTGGGTGCTGAAGAAGATACAGGGTATGGAGCTACGTGTCAACCGCTATTACGCGTTACATCGAGGAGGAACCTATGTTAAGATGCCATTTTCAACGAAACATGTTGTCAATGTAAATAACGGTGAATATAACGATTGTTTCTTCTTCGCAATGTTGGCAAAGTTCGTCCCGAAGGAAGAAAAGTATAAATATGATCCGAATAAATATGTAGATATACTCCTTCATTATGATTTCTCGGTCGTTCGATTCCCCACGAGCATAGATGATATTATCAAATTCGAGAAAAGGAACAACGTATCGGTCTCGGTATTTGGGCTCCATGAGAGTTTGGTGTCCAACAAGAAAAAGTATACAGTTTACCCAATTAAAGTTGCCGACCCGGAAAGAGAGGACCACACCGACCTACTATGTCTCTCAACCCCCGTACCTTTCAGTTACCATTATTGCTGGATCAAGAACTTTGAACAACTTGTACGTAATCAGTTGACAAAACATAAAACTCGTACCTACATCTGTAAGAAGTGCTTTACGCACAAGTAGGTACTCGATGGAGCAATTGAATCAACATAAAGTTCTTTGCTCTTTGGTAAGCAAAGACGCGTTCCTGGCTTCATTTCTCGACGAGCGATACCTCAAGTTCAAAAATCACCATAAGGAAATCAAACATAATTACGTAATTTACGCAGACTTTGAAGCCTACTTGGAACAACTTCATGGTGACTCGGAGCACCCAGCTTCTGCGTATAGGCGCCACATCTCAAATTCTTACGCTTACCTCCTCATCACGGAGGATCCCGAATTTAAAATGACGGAACCAAAACTGTACCGTGGCGAGGAAGCACATATCAAACTGGACGATATAATCACTCTCGTAGGAAGAATCAGTGAGAGTTACAACGACAAAGAGGGAAAAATAATCATGACACATGAAGACCGGGCCTCATTTGAAGCGGAAAATAGGTGTGGACATTGTGAGGTGGATTTCTCACAACCAGGTATCGTAAAGGTAAGGGATCATGACCATCAAAAGAGAGCGGGAGGGAAAACAGGGTCCAATTATCGAAAGGCGCTATGTTCAAATTGCAATCTTATTTTCCGACATGAGAAGTGTGTTAGAGTCGTCCTGCACAATGGTAGTAGGCTTGATTTCCACGAGGTAGTGCTGGCTCTGAACAAGTATCCTCATCGCGTCGACATAATACCACACACGTAGGAAAATTACATCAGCATGACGGTCCATCTGGGTAACAGGTTTTCGATCAAGTTCATCGACTCGTTCCGTTTCCTCCCCGCGTCCTTGGATAAACTGGTTCAGACGATCCCGCGCGAATCTTTCGTTCGCACGAGGAAGCTCACTCGCACAGACAATGAGTTCGATATGGTTTGTCGGAAAGCTCCGTTCCCGTACGATTACGTTGACAATCCGGCCAAGCTGAACGAGCCGCGTCCACCACCGCGAGAGGCTTTCTTCAACACCCTGACTCAAACGGACATCTCCGAAGAGGAATACCAAAGGTTTCTCCAAGTTTGGCAAACTTTCAATTTCCGTAATCTCGGCGAGTATTCAGATTTCTACTTGCGACTCGATGTGTGCCTCCTCAGGGATGTGTTCGAGGAGTTCCGACTCTTTGGGATGAAAAACTATGGTTTGGACTGTGCCAACTACTTAACGTTACCCGGTTTCGCTTTCGACGCCTTCTTAAAAGTAACTAATGTGAAAATTCAACTCTTTAATGATATGGATATGGTATTCATGATTATGACCTCGATCCGAGGTGGGATAACACAGGTAGTGAAACGGCACGCTCTCGCAAACAATCCTTTGATACCGGATCAGTTTGATCCTAAAAAACCAGTGAACTATGTACAATACTTGGATGTGACGGCACTTTACGCACACACCATGAGAAAGCATCTACCCTACGATAACTACACTTGGGTCCCGGAAGGAGGAGAGTTGCTAACTCTGGCGAAAACTATAATCAACCATCCCGACGACGCTCCTTTCGGGTACATACTCGATGTAGATATTGAATATCCAGAACACCTCCACGACCTGCACAAGGACCTTCCGTTCTTGTGCAAGAACGAAATACCACCATCGGGAGCGGGAAAATATACGAAATTATTGACGACTCTAGCTAATAAAAACAACTATGTTATCCACTATGTAATGTTGAAAGAAGCGCTCGGTCAAGGATTAAAACTCCTGAGCGTCAACCGGGCCATCAAATTCCGTCAGGCTCCTTTCTTGGCACCCTTCATCGAGCTGAACGCACGATTGAGACGGGACGCTACGAATCCGTTCCACCAAACGCTCCTGAAACTGTGCAGCAACGCTTGCTACGGAAAATTTATCGAGAACCCGTTGAAGCGAAAGAATATTAAATTGGGTACAAACAGCAGACAGATATTGAAAGCCATCTCACGGGTCGATTTCGTAGATCGCACGATTTTCGATGAAGAGTTGGTAGCAATCCATTTACGGAGAACAGAGGTCGTCATAGATAGACCAATGATTGTTGGTTTTTCAATCTTAGATCTGAGTAAAGTACACATGTATCAATTCCACTATAATCACATGCTTAAGAAGTACAATCCTGACCAAGTTCAACTTCTCTATATGGATACGGACTCGTTCATTTACGAGTTGACTACACCGAACGTCTACGATGATATGATGACAGATCTACACTTGTACGACACCTCCAACTTCCCAGAAGGTCATCAATGTCGCAGCGCGACAAACCGTAAAGTAATGGGTAGTTTTAAGGATGAAACGGGGGGAACACCCATTGCTGAGTTTGTCGCGCTGCGACCTAAAATGTATGCATATCGTTTCAGCAACGGGGAAACAGAGAAAAGGGCAAAAGGAATATCAACAGCAGTGGTAAGATCGCTAAACTTTGTCAATTTTCTCACAGTATTAAAGGATCCTGAATCGAGAATGAGCGCCTCGATGCGTAGGATTGGGGCGCGGAGACATCAACTATACTCATTTGAAAGTACAAAAAGAACCCTCTCCGGCTTAGACGACAAACGTTGTATTTTAGAAGACGGTGTTAGCACTGTTCCTTGGGGTCATTGTGACATGGACGACGATCTTTGCATGGTGGATGAAAGTTGCGGAGCCGAGACCGAGTTGAGAAAAATCCTCGCGGTTAAACAACCTCGTATAAATAGTATAAGTAATTCTGGGGAACCATCAGTTAAGAAACCTCGAATTTGAAAATAGGAACAGTGTTCACTCCGTCCTCTAGAATATATCGTTTGTCATCGAGTCCGGGTAGAGTTGAAAAAAATCCTCGCTGTTAAACAACCTCGTATAAATAGTATGAATAATTCTGGAGAACCGTCAGTTAAGAAACCTTGAATTTGAAAAAATAGTAAAAGTGTAACTAACGGAACGAACAAATGATGGCTTGTCTCGATGTACAAGGATTTTGGAGCCAAGGAAATTTCATCGTCAAAGAGTTTGGTCTTGTGGATATGAAGTGTACTGAAACTGAACTCTATTTATTCAAACCTCCGTTCCCGAGCAGCATGTTGAGCGCTAAAGACGTTGTGACAAACAACTGGTTAACACGCAATTATCATCACTTGGAATGGGAAAGCGGGTTTCTCGAGTACGATGAATTCACTTCAAAAATGAATCGCATCGGGAACCGCTACGATGTACTTTATGTTAAAGGTGAACAAAAACGAAATTTCATTAAGGGTTTCGTGCCGGAAAAATGTATCGTTGTAAATTTGGACACTAAAGATTGTCCGTCCTTGCGACTATTGGCTCGTTGGTCGACAGCATATACGTGTCCTTTAGTACATCCATTCTGCGCTATGTCGAACGCATTCCGATTGTGTATGTGGAAGTCGGAATCTTTTTATCGTGATTATTTCAAAGATGAAATCATGCAAGAGCAGGAGAAGATTATAGTGGCAGACGAACAAAGGAATCATCCCGATAATAATAAAGGAGTAGTAGATGAAAAGTCAGATTGAACGAACCGAAATATAGCAGACAGATAAAGTGAAATCATCCGTGCTTAATATAGCAGACAAATTGTCGAATCAACCCGACTTATATATATATATATATATATATATATATATATATATAGCACACGAAAAGTGGAATCATTCGCAGACGAATTATCGAACCGAAATATAGCAGTCGAAAATTGAAATCATCCGTGCTTAATATAGCAAACAACTTGTTTCACTCGAAATATATAGCGCACGAAAATTGGAATCGTCCGTACCTTGAAAGAACTGACGACATGGAAGTTTTCAACAATTCAATCTTGATCGTCAACGCTAAAGAGCTGACTGTAAACGCCCGCTACAAGATGAACAAACTCATCAAAATACCAACCAAGTACGGGATCACCGTTGCCGCCGATATCATCTTCGAAAATCATCATCGTCTCCTCTTCCTACCTTCGCACATTACGAACCGTTTGACGGACGATGCAATTCAGGATATCAACGCTGGATCCTTCGATCTCATCTACGAAGGCCCGATCGGTAGAACATATAAATTCGCACTCGTTCCAAACGTTGCTTGTTTTTGTCCAAGTTTTGCCCGACAAAATTTGTCGGGCAGGACAAACCATTAATAATAATAAAATAAAATAAAAATCGAAAAAAAAATTAAGTGAGAGGTGCGGACTGTATGATTTTTTGTGTTAAAGGATACCAGGCTGCGCGGAGCCGGCTTCAGAACGAGTCTGGGTTCCCTAACTTTTTTGAGGCGAGATCGTGATCGAAAAAAAATACTAAGAGATGAATGAGTTGATTGAAAAGAAGTCGGTCAAATTTTGTCGGGCAGGACAAACCATTAATAATAATAAAATCAAATAAAAATCGAAAAAAAAAATTAAGTGAGAGGTGCGGACTGTATGATTTTTTGTGTTAAAGGATACCAGGCTGCGCGGAGCCGGCTTCAGAACGAGTCTGGGTTCCCTAACTTTTTGAGGCGAGATCGTGATCGAAAAAAAATACTAAGAGATGAAAGAGTTGATTGAAAAGAAGTTTTACATAAGAGGCGGAAGGCTAAGAAAATTAATTGACGAATGGCTGGAAGAGCCTTAATAAGAAACTAAACGAAATTATACGAATTTTAAAGTGACCTTTTAATGAGAGCAAAGAAAACCTAACTAAAACGCGGCACCTCTGGAAACCAGTGGGAAAAGTCTCTACTGGGAATCCAGTAGGAAAACCGAAAATAAAAAAAAAACCTATTTAAGAGAAAATAAAACACTGCTGGGAACCAGCAGGAAAAACTTATAATGAGAAAATACTTACTTAGCTGCTGGAATCCAGCAGGAGAGAGAGAGCTTGAGCAGAGAGGTGATTGACTACTGGAAGCCAGTAGTTATGGCAAGAGATCGAATACTTACCACCAACCACCAAACCAACCAAACTCGGTTACACTCGGAGAAAGTGTGTAGTCATGATTTAGATCAAAGTTAATATAGTAGTATTTCTTAATCACCAGATTCGGTTACACTCGGACAAACTGTGTCGTCGTAATTTAGATCAAAGGAAATATAGTAGTATTTGCTAATCACCAGATTCGGTTACACTCGGACAAACTGTGTAGTCATAATTTATAGTAGCAATATAAAACTACGCTTTCATGCAAGTGGGAAAATTATCAATGCGAGTCGGGGGAGCGTATAAATAGTGTCGAGGAAGTGTGATCGATCATTTCAAAACAAGAACTCGTCAAGTATGGACGCTCCAACCCTCAAATCACAATCGATCAGAGCGATGAACACCTTGGACACGGTATATGAGGCTCTCTCTTTCAAGATTCCAGGAATACGAGCAGAGCTTTTGAACAAGTTTGCCAGACTCCTTTTTCCTGACAAGTTGTTCCACCATCTTAAACTCAGCTCAATAGACACTTCCGATCCCGTCGGGTGTTATGGGTTAGTTGAGATAACGGAAAGATTTTGCCATCTCCTAGAACGTGTCGCAGACGAGCATGAAATAATGTACTTCTTAAAGCAGGGGTACAAGAAAGTAGACGAACGGGACTGGAAGATATGCAGACTTTTGAGTGCGATTCGCATAGTATTATACACCAGAGAGAGGAGAGCGGCTCTCTATAGTAAAGATTTCGTATAAATAGTATGCATTCTCTTCTCAGTATCGCAAGGAAAAAATCATGATTGATAAAATATTTCTCATCACCATCATCATTGCTGTTGTTGGAGTGAATTCCACAACGGTAGCGGAAAACTCATCCGAAGCAAACATAACAATGTGCCCGGTCTGTCCGGAAATCAAATGCGCACCCTCTACCTTGACGGACGTTCTTCTATTCATCTTGAGTTTACTGGCGCTTATTTGCTCCGCTCCGTACCTGTACTCTAAGTACATATCATCCGACTGCAAGTTCCGTTTCATCAGGATGAACCGGAAAAATAACAACCGGAAAGTTGATGATATAAGTGTTGATTTAAAGTTCGGAGAAGGAGAAGGAATCGATGCTTGTGATTGACAACCCTCACGTTTTTAGAACGCGCATGTTTTCTGAACGTGTACGTTTTCTAAACGCGTTTGCGTTTTCTGAACGCGTTTGCGTTTGCGTTTTCTAAACGCGAACTGTTTTAAACTGTAACTTTAACTGTAAATATCCGACAAAAAAAAAAAAAAAATTTTGATTCATCAAACTGAATATTGCAATATCCAATCCCAGTCGCTCATCGCAAAACATAAGGTTCCCGTACGCATTTCCAAGCGCACATTACTAAGAAATGAAAATTACCGAATCAGACCCTATTCTCCAGCCTCCGATACCAGGCCCATACTGTAAAATACGGTCTTTCGAAGCCGAAAATTTTACAAGTCCGAAATCTCGGAAACGAAAAGTCGTATCAAAATTCGGTCAGTACAGTTTTCCGATCTTCGAAAGTGGAAAAGAATCGCATCGATCCGCAACGGATCGGAGGAGGGTGATTTTCCGAAAATTTTTCAATTTCCCGAATCAGACCCTACTCTACAGTATCCGATACCAGGCCCATACTGTAAGATACGGTCTTCCGAAACCGAAAATTTTTACAAGTCCGAAAATCCGAATTTTTTGCACAATCTGGCAACACTGTATCAAAAAATTAACTAATTTCTTGCCCCATCTGTCAACACTGTAAAATGCGATGTTGCAAAATTTCACCAATAAATAAATCATTTATTTATGTCCACCGTCCGGCAACGCTGCTGCGCCATCTTGAAAAATACACCATTGCATAAACCGCAGATTGAAGGGGCTACATTACACGATTGCATAACCCCATTATTGAAGGGGTAACATGCAATACTTTTACTTTACAGCGTTGCCATATTGAATAATAATCCCTATACAACACTGTAATTTAATTCGTATTTTTCTGCACCATCATGCAACGCTGTACGATTTTTATTGGATTTTTTACCTGGCAAGATCCCCATTTTCTCCCTACTCGCGCTAGTTTATTGTTGCCAACGTTCAGTTGGTCACCCTGAGTGATTTGGTTCTCATTTTTTGTTTCTTTACAAGTGATAACGGGAGTTACCGTAAAGAATCAAATTATAAAACGTATAACTTCCCTTTGAAGTGTTATAAAGGCAAGAGAAGTCATCTATCTTTTTAACAACCATGATTTCTGTAAGTTGTTCTGCCTGTGAATAAGCAATTTTGTCTTTTTCGAATGATCAATGAACCTCTGTCTAGATTGAGGTTAAACCGAAATTACCCCATCTGAAAAACACCTTGAATAAACGGAATTACCCCACCGGTGTTTTTCCGATGGCGTAATTCCGGTTTAACCTCAATCTGGACAGAGGTTCATTGATTATTCGAAAAAGACAAAATTGGTTAATCACAGACAGAACAACTTTAAGAAATCATGTTGGTTGAATATAAAGATAATTTATTTTACCTATAGCACTTAGGAGGGAAGCCATGCGTTTTATAATTTTATTCTTCTTTCACACCTTCATGATAACTCCCGTTTTTACTTGTAAATAAACAAAAAATGAGAACCAAATTACTCAGGGTGACCAACTGCACGTTGGCAACACTAGACTGGCGCGAAAATTCCCTACCCTCCATATTACGACCTCCATGACGCACATCCGGAATTACCCCAACCGACCCCACTAAACTCCCAGAGAGTGAATACACAGCAGTCCAGGTTTAAGTTCACTCTTTGCTTCTGGGCATGCAGAGTTTGCTCGCTAACGGCCGAAAAGCGCTCTTCAGAAGTGAATGTCTGCGATGCTCCCCATTGTGTAAAGGCCTGTTAAAGTGCTAATCCTTTGTACCCCCCCTATTGTCGCCACCCTCCAGATCCGTCACCCGGCGACGCGCGCTAATCACCACTGTCCGGCCATTAACCAGCCATTGACCGAGGACTGCAGCGGCCTCGGAAATTCGGTGTCTCGTCCTCCCTGCGTCTTGGCTTTCGGGAGTTTCGAAGCGGCTTCCCCTGCCCTTCCTCATCGTCCTCTTCTGCTTGTGCTTGCTTTGGTACGGTCTCGTTTTCCTCCTGTAGCCATATTTTTACTCACGCTCCCATTAGCAACTTTGTCCGAACCTGTGTATCATTTCATTTTCCACCATAAAAATGAAACTTATCCGACCTACTTACTATTTACTACTTGCTAAGAAAGGACGCCCTATGAACCTTCAGATGTTGCCATTTTTCCTTTAATAAAATACAATTTTTTCGGGAAACCTGTGAATATTTTTCTTCCACTTTTTCACAGAATTTAATTTGCAATTTGATTAAATTGTATGAAAATTTCAAGGAAAAATACTCGCAAATTTCTTCAAAAATTCTTATTATATTGCTGGGAATGTGGCAACATCCGGATGTTAGAATGGCGTTTTTCCTTAGCACGGCAGTTTAGGGAACTTTTTTGCGAAAAGGTGCCTTTACCTTGAGAAGGAGGAAGAAAGAGGAATTCCACCGATTTGATGCCGATCAATTCATTTGATCATTTATATAAGTCGAAAATTCGAATTGGATTAGTTTTTATGATACTACTACAATTTACTTAATTTTAACGAATAAATCCAAGCTCATTCTAGAGGTAGTTATGTAACTAGGGAAGCTACATAGCTTCCCCATCTTGTTTTTTTAAATAGGTACATATCAAGAGCTTTTGAAGCTAGAAATATTAATGAATAGGTATTTCAGCTATTGATTCAATGTTGAAAATGAATCAAATTGCCGTGAAAAGGACAAAGGATGAAAACCCGATGAGCCCTCAGACATAGCAAAGTTTCCCATGTTACCTACTGAATACAATAGGTAACATAGTTCGGGAAAATCTATGAATATTCTTCTTCGAATTTTCAAAAGAAATACATTTGCGTTCAGATTTAAGCTACATGAAAATTCCAAGAAAAATATTTATTATTTTTCTCAGAAATAAACATTGTATCGGGGGAAATGTGAAAATTTGGGAATATTGATACGGCGTTCAACAATAATTCAGAGCGTGAGGGGGAAGGCGGAAAAGACAAGTGGAAGAACAAACGGGATCCACACCGAATGAATTTAATGGTGTATTTGCTAGAAGTCGAGATTTTTCAAAGTATTACGATAAAAGTGATCGCAAATGTAGCATTTGGGCCTGTTGCAAACTTTTGCAAGAGCAAAAATAAGAGTTGTCCCTAATAAATAGGTAATGTCTCAAAAATCACGATGAGCGCATCGGCAAACTCTGAAATGCACCCCTAACTTCACTATCTGCGTAAGAAATATGGGTTTTTTTAGCTTCCCGCTTCAAAAAGGATACTACAGCACGGGTGAACATTTCTTTAAAGGAGTCGTTCCATCCAATCCCTGCTCAACGTGGTCGACGCTTCCGCGCGCAAGTTGAGGAGACCACGAGGTCAATAGGTCAATCAAGGCCGGAGTCTCTATCAACGCGAGAAAATGTGAGTGTAAACACGCCTATCGTTAACAGAGGTGGTTAGAATCATTTTCCCGTCACATGTGTTTAGGCGGATTGACTTCGGCTATGTTGAATATTGCGTGGTATCCCTGTAAGCACGGGTTGGATGGGATGACTCCCAAACGAAGAGTTCACCTGTGCCGTGTTATCGTCTTTATGTCGATTGTAATTAGCCGTGATCGCCGAACGACGCTCTAACAAAGTGGAGAGCGCTCTTGGCCTTCCTTAAACGCTCGACTCATTTGCTCCCCGGGATCGGCTAAAATCAGCCTCACTCTTTGCTCTATCTCCAAGCTTCTCCACGGTCCCCGGAAGTTTACTTCCCGAGCAAACTCCTAGCCAGCGCGAGCGGCTGAAAAAAGAAACTTCGCTCTTCGGCCCGAGCGAACAGCCAGTTTGCTCCGTTCTAGGTCCCTGCTCTGAATATAATGCAGGATGCAGTTGACCCTTGAAGTTACCTTATTAACTGTTGGGTGTTGAATCGCTGATCAAATAATTTGTTTACTAAATCAGCCAATGTTTGATAAAATTTTTGCCGGCAGAGTAAAAGTTCTTACCATCGTTGGGATATTAGCCAAAGGATCTCTTTTTGCCTCTAAAGCGGCATTACAGTGACTGCTCTGACAATGATCTTTACAAAACATTGTAGTTAGACCTCGAAAGAACAGGAGATGAAAATTAATTGCATAGGCGGAAACTCCTTCACCCAAAATGGTGGCCGTCAAAGAGCTCGCCATCCCAAAAAGAAAGTCTTTCCTGAAATACTGGTAAAATGGTTGAAGGAGCTGTGCACACTAGAGGCGGATCCAGACACTTCAAACGGGGAGGGCGGATTTTTCTCTGACCCTATCTACCCGGGTGGGGGGGGGGGGGGTTGTCCACGAGGTTTACTCGGCAGCATTTTCCAAGTTTTGAAACAACTCACATGCCATTTGAATCTTTTTTGTCATGAATAATTACTGAATATAAGCGTCCTACCTTCTTCTTTCCTCCGTTACTTCCTCTCCTTTTTGTCAGGCAAAGGGTGGCGATAGCAGCCGCTCCATCTGCCTACAATGCACACGATGTCAAGATAGCCAATATTTTATGCCGGCCAAATTTTGATATTTTGTTGATATGATATTCCTCATGGCGTCCTGAGCATGATCAGCTTTTAGAACAGAACTTTCTATGTTTCAATCTCAAGGAAAACAGGGTTTAGAAGTTAATTTTCCAGCATTTTTTTATGTAATACCCAGTAGAAATGTTTAACATCTTGTAGATATTCGAGGATATCTTTCATTTCCTCAGAATGATATGAAAGACGAAAAAAAATCACATCTCTTCTAACGATAAGAGCATGCGACGTAGCCTCTATAGACACACAGCAACAGTCGCACATCTTCATTAGAAGACGTGAGTAAGAGGGCCGAGAAAGTCACTTCACAATCCTGCTTTTCTCAATATTGGCACATCAAAAGTTCGATTTTAAAGCTTATAGTGCTTAAGAGGTCGTCACGAAGATTATATCAAACCATACTGAAATTTTGCCAGCGCCATTACTTGGTGTTGTGAGCCTAGTCCTTGAAGTTATTCATCATGGTGAGAAGTGGGAGATTAATAAACTGAATTCCAAAATATGACGCATGAACCACTTATCACTGCTTGGAGTTTCACTAATTATTCAAATTATCATTTCATACGGATATAGGGTGATTTTAAATATTAGTTAATACAGAGAAATGATTATTTTAATGATGAGGTTATATTGAAGAATAATTAAAATATTTAAGGATAACAGGAAATACACAAAACACATACTTCAATGATAAAACAACTACAGAACCCAAATAAAATTGGAAAGAAAAATTCACTTTAAGGAGCAGCTTGATTGACACGCTAGATATAAAGAGAAGAAAATAACAATAATTGTGATTCAAAAGTGTGCCTTAAGGTGAAAATGCAAACTTATCAACAAGGAGAAAAACCTCTTTGGGATCAAACATGTGGATTTCCAGTTTTCCATGCATAACACCTTCTATTACTCTGGAACATATCAGATCAAAGTTTCAAGCCATTATTTGCATTTTTAAGGATGTTATGAGCATTTGAAATCAGCTGCTTTCAAAGTCATGCTTCCCCGAAAGGCCCCTAGTGGCCACAGCACAAGCCCCATTAATTTTGATACACCTCGATTTCCTAGAATTTTATCGACATAAGTCGCTTAAATTATTGTGGTGCATTATTTGGTTGATGTTATTATTGATGTTCAATGGCTAATGGAGAAGGAATAGCTGCAAGGGTTAAGAAAATACTGGATTGTCATCCTGAACTTTTGGGAAACCATCGAGGATGAGAAATTTTCAGCAAATTCGGTAAAGTTTGGTTTTTTTTTTTTTTTTTAAATTTATTTCCTTTATTTTCTATTTAGTTCATGGAAATCAGAAAGCAGCTTTAATTATAGTGGAAGAGACTGACAGCTATGCAGCTGGTTTTAGTAAAGGAATTAGCCAGGAGGGCTAGTTTTAAGTGAGAGTGCGGTCTCTCTTACACACTAAATCTTTTCACTAAGAGCATATCTTAGTGAGTGACCTTGATTAATGTGAATGCAAAGAACTATCTAGACCCTTGAATAGCTGTGATGTTTTAAGAGCGGAATTTAAAGAGGAGAAGGTTATGTTTTCGAGTCTTAGAGAACTTGAAAAACTGGGGGAAAAAATAAGTGGTTTATTAAAAACAAGAGCAACTGAAGATGCTTCTCAACTTTTGATCAAGGAACGCTCGAAATTAGAAGAAAAGAATAAAAAAAATATCAGAAAATATTTCTCATCAAACAAACTACGAAATTCATTTTGTTTATGAGTTGATAAAAGAGAATTTACAGACAACACCCTGTGATCGAGTCAAGAACCCCATGACTCTAGAGAAAACACTTGCCATCACTTTGCCGTAAGTGTACCACCAACCCGAGCATGTGAAGTGTCTTGACTTAGCTGTATGGACGCTGGTGGTGAAGTCACCAAACTCCTCCCAGAGCAATCTGAAGACTTTGATGCTGTGCAAGGTTCTTGGTGTTCGCAGCACTGAGTTCTTGCTAGAAAACCGTACTCGCTTGTTTTGCACAGGAGCAGTCTTTGAAAAAGTAGTGAGACAGCTACTGCAAACCCTTGGACACAGTTCATGACGGTTGTTTTATTACTGGAAACAGGCTTTGTGTGTTCATTGAGATTTTTATGTAACTGAGCTTGTGATAGGCCCAGCTATTCTCTTTACACTAAATAATCAATAGACCAATGCCAGTAATTGGGACATCCACCTTAGTGAGTAAATCAGCAAGACCGTAGTGAGTTGAATACAAAACATAGATGGAAGGACTTGTTAAATAATGGCTAATTAGAAAAGTTAACAATTGCAATGAAGAGAAGTATAAATGAGTTAACACTATTCATTTTGAAACATTGGTTCCATCTGAAACAGGAGAAATTATGCAAAATAGAAAGCGCTTTGAATTTCACCTGTAGACATAGAGGGCAAATTGAGAATCTTTCAGGGTGAAGGCTCTACAGCTACCTAATGCAAATATTAAAAAGCAAAGATAAGGTCTCTGACGAATGCTTCAAGAACAGAACACCATTTGAGAGTCAAAACGTTCATATCCATGGGTTGTGTGATGTTGCAGGACATTAGCAATGGATTTCCCTAAAAAAAGTATTCTCTGAGAAGATGAAGTCTAATTTCTGCGGATCCAGTTTCATGTGTGTCAAACTCAATTGAAACCATGCGGCTACATTTATTTAACAACAAATCAACAAAAAACCATAAAATTTCGACTTCATTGCCTTTTCTCTTCCTAATAATTCAAAGATCATTCCTATGCATATCCTCTATTTATTTTTTAAGGATTATGTAACCACCCTCCAATTTTCAAACTTTTCAATGGCTGAATCGATTGCTTTAGAACAGGCAATTTCTGAGGAGAGAGAGAGGGGGGGGGGGTCCTTTGAAGAGGAGACCTGAAATGTGGTACCTTAATTCATTTTTTCACTAACGACCCATTAAAAGAGGGAACTGTAGATAGGCACAAGTTTTATCTCGATATAAAATTGAAACTTGTCTCTCGTTCGCGATGTTTTTTAAAAGGGTTCCAAGTGAGTTTTCTGTGAGTATTTACAGATCCATTTGGGCTGTCTCCTTGCGTATTGGTGCCACCATTACAACTACTGTTTGTACTGCTTCCACATCCACTTTCGCCAGGGTTTAATTTAAGTTTTGACTGAAACATAGAGATAATGCCACAATGTAAAGTGAGTAGCTGAAACAATATTACATGGAAAAATATTAATAAATAACAAGAAGCAATTGTAACATTGAATTCTCCAAAATGGCACATATCTCAGTAGTTAGCACTTACATTTTTTAATCCACCTAAAGGTGTTGGTGGACACTACAGGCTTAAAAAAAAAATAAAATAAAACCCTACCCAACCTGACAAGACACAATCCCTCTGGGACTAAAGTAAGTGGCCTTCATACTTCGAATATACTTTTACCCAAGGTATTTTAATTTTTCTCATTTTCTTGTTTTGAAATCATAAAATAGTACGTCTTTTTTCCTGAGAAGCTCACCACTCAATACCTAACATTCAGTTCATCAGACCAAACTTTAGAGTCACGCAAAAGTGTTTAATCCATTATGTAGTAATATCTCCGTGCATTATCCTGGAGTATGTACATATTTATGCCATGTTTTACTTCGACAGACAATGAGTTCATGCGGCCGTCGGATGGGGCTTCAAAGTGGCTCTCTGGCACCATGGAATCACGCTGGCACATAACGCGCGAAAGGCACATTTGAGGCCTCGTAAAAGTACTTTACGATTTTTCCTCATCTAGCAGATTGAAAAGGAACGTGATTTAAGTTAAATTTTCCATTATTATGAACTTCAAGTATCTGCTGTCAGAGTATATAACTACCCTCGATTTTTTTAGTATTTAGAGCAGCAATAGAGTGTCAAATTCTAAGCCAAAATCTTTACTTGGTCTTATTTATTCCCTATTCCCATTTTAGCAGGAGCAAAAATCCCTCTTCATCCACTCTATTGCATGAAATAAAAAAATTCCGAAATGAAAAAGTTTAGCCTCGACCGAAAATCGAAACCTGAACGATCAGTACAGGAGGATGTTGTTTTGACTGTTCATTACGTTTACGATACATTTTCATACATGAAAGTCCCGGCACCTTCGTACTAACACTAATTTTGAATTAAAACTGTCAAAAATCAAATATCAAGAATGATTCACATTAATTTTTTTGAAAAGAGTACAATCACTCCTTGATGTGAGAGATCGGTTGTTTCCCCACAAATTTTAAAGTGACATACGCTGTTTTGGCCATAAATGCAGGTCACAGAGTGTCCTTGTTTCGACGAGTGGTTAAGGAGAAACTTATCTAAATGCAAAAAATCATTTTTTTTTTCAAACAAAAAATTGCAATAAATCGATATCAAAATTCGATACATCCATTTTCCGACCACAAAAATCGATTCTCTGACTCAAATCACCTAAACAAACATGTATGGTACGCATCAGTCGTGTCGTTTCAGTAGTCCAGAAATGATCTTGCAATGAGTCAGTTAGGTCATTTTTTTTATTATGTCATTCGAAAGTAGTAAGTGACCAAAGCTGAAAGTTTTTTTCCCAATTTTTTTGAGGACTGCAAACGGGAGAAAAGTTTATTTGAAAGTGCCAAAAATTAGGGTGACCTAAAACGGCATTTGAACCGCGCTCTCGTAGGTTTCGAATGTTCACGTCACGATCAATATGGCGGCGGAAGCGTAGTGGAAGAGTACACAGCGGCGCACAGTGCAGTGTCCAATGGAAATAAGTCAAATTTTCGAACATATAAAATGAAAAAAGTAATGAGATATACGAAAAATGGGGACATTTGTGGTATTATTTTCAATGTTTGATTACTGATTTTGCATCGAATTGGCGTGAGGGGAGGTGATGAGATTTAAGCTCCGCGCGCGGTGACCGGTATAGCCGATGACGCGCAAGTGTTGTGATAGCAGTGATCAAGGCTGATTGACACGGTACCAAATATCCGGTTGGTAATAAAAATGGCTACAAACACTCCTGGTAAGTTATATAATTAAGATTTAATCGTAATAATTATTTTTTCAACTTCTAAACATTACTTTTGAGCACGTTTTTCGATGGTACTCTAATTTAATATTCTTCCCTCTTACTTAAACTTTAAAGACGTTTTTAAGAAAAACCTAAAATAATCAATTTTCTGGACAAGTGATAATGATTGCAAATTTCCTGTAGATTCTGAATTTTTAAGTCCCATCTGCGTCTGGCTACGAATAATGAAGTTATATCGTTTTTTCTGTCTCAAGGTCTTGCTCTGAAAAACTCTGATTAGTCCAGGCGCCTGGTAAGTCTACCTGGAATTTTGGGCACACAGCGATTTTCTTTGGCTTACTTGATGTTTTTGGGGTCGCTGAATCCGAATCTGAAGTTTCCTACCGCGTACCTGGTGAGCATTTTCCGCCATTTTGAAAAAATGGCCTAAAAAGGCCTTTTTTTCGCAGTTTTTTTGATATAGCGGCTACGCATGAGAAAAAGTCCCGGATTTAGTTAATGTATTGAATAGCTGACATAATTTGGAAGAAAATTGTATATGAATATGCTAGGTTTGCTCAAAAATTGAGGAACCTCGGATTTCGGAACTTTGGAACGCTTCGGAACTTGGCTGACCGCGGCGAGCCGGATCGCGCAATGACGGGTGCGCCGCGAAAACGTGAATGGGCGCGATGTTCACGATGCTGTATCTTCCTCAATTTTTAAGCAAACCTATAGCATATGTATACACCATTTTCTTCCAAATTATGTCAGCTATTCAAAACATTAACTAAATCTAGGACTTTTTCTCCTGCGTAGCCGCTAGATCAAAAAAACCGCAAAAAAAGGCCTTTTTAGGCCATTTTTTCAAAATAACGGAAAATGCTCACCAGATACGCGGTTGGAAACTTCAGATTCGGATTCAGCGACCCAAAATGCATAAAGTAGGTCAAAAAAATCGCTGTGTACCCGAAATTCCAGGTAGCCTCATTTTTAGCTACCAGGCGCCTGGACTAGATCTCTTCGACTTGTGGACACGGGCATCGAAAAAGGAGTGCGTTACAACAATTGAGGGGAAACTCCGAGAACTGTTCGCAAGCAAACGTGTCTCGGACAAAAATTTGACAAGATGTCTTGAATTTTTTATGGATTTTTTGTATTTTTTATGGATTCTTTGTATTTTTATGGATTTTTCGTCTTTATCTTTCTTTTTTCTCTTGTCTCTTGTGAAGTTTAATTTTGCTGTAAATTTTCGGTGATGTTTTACTGAGCTGAATTTTTTATTTTTAGAAATGCCTTTTCCTTTTTATTAAAGACTTGTAATATGATCAAATCCAAGTGTTCGTCCTTTTTCTCATGCTGATCCTCGGAAACCTCATTATTTTATAGTGTATATTTGAATTTTTCAGCTTTCATTTCACGCAGCATTGAAATTCAGAATGAAAGAAAGGATAGCCCTTAGTTTTGTTAGACCCAGAGTTAAAAATAGTGAAGCCGATAAGTGGAAAATATCATAACAATCGTGCACTTCTGGAAGAAAGCATGAAAATTTCAGAGATTCATCTCTACCCTATAGATATCCGATTTAGACATAGACCCCAAAAATCTGAGCCCCCTGGGGGGGCAGGGGGGCCCCCAAATTTTGAATTTTGAATAACTACGGAACGGCGAATGTTAGCGTAATTTTTTTACAACAGAACGATGGGAAATTTTATTAGGAATAAAACTGGTATGAATTTTTCCGTGGGATCGATATTTTAGGCGTGAAAACGGGAAAAACCATCGGGGGACGGGGAGCCGGCCGTTCTGAGGTAGATCCGCGCGCTGCGCTGCCTGCCCGGGACGCGCGCGGCGACGCGGTACGGTGTTATCGACGCAACAACCGCTTGTCTTTGTTTAATCTCAACGATGCGCAGTTTTAAAAATATTATAAATTTACCGTACTGCCTAAATACTTTTCCGTAATAATATAAGCCTTGTATTATTAGTAATAAATAAAAGCAAGCAAAAGGCGAAAGACTCCAATGTGAGAGCGCCGAGTCAATAGGAGGGGTCCGTCATCGCGCATCACGTGTCTTGTTTTCCATGAATACAAAGCTTTTCCGACCTCAGTACAGAGTAAATTACCCTTTCCTTACGTAATTTTTGTAAAGGATTACATTTTTTAAGATATTAGAGCGAAATAAGATTCTAGGTGGCGGTAGCCACCCCGGCCCAATCCTAAAAAACTCCCTCTAAAAAATGACGACCCAAAAAAAAAAAAAAAAAAAAAAAAAAAAAAAGACGGGTGGCTGCTGCCTAACTAGTTTTACACGAAACAACGCGACCGGGCTTTTCTGCACGGTTTGCGGTCCATTAAGCTCTCCTACTAATTAAGTCGGAGAGTAAACCCCAAAAACCCTATAATATTTGGGTAGAGTATGCTCAGCTCTACTCGTAATGCCCACCCTTTTTAAGTTTAGTTAAATATTAAAAAAGTTATTAAGCTTTAACGACAAATTTTGGACCCCAAAACTTGACGATCGTTTTTGACGACATGGACCCCAACAAAAGCTGACACTGATGGAATTGTTGAGCAGATTCGGGGCAGATTCGAGGCCCGCGAAACGCCCGGCCGCGGAAGGCGGGCGTGTTATTTAGACAAACCTACAGCTATAACCGTAGAAAAAAACCCTATACAACTGTAGATATTTTGAAACTTCTATTCATAAAGCTCATACATATTTTTGGAATTTTGACATAAATGAGACATAAGGGAGAAATAACGGTAAATAGTTCATTTTCTAGTATTCTCAATAGGCGACCTGGGGGCACGGCTGTGGAAGTAATGGTAGCATAAAACCCATTAAACTAGGTAAAATTTAAATCTGTAGACGCTGGAGATGGAACTTTTGGTACTTTTGCAGACTTACATAGACGTCGAAAGGAGAAATAATCGAAAGAAGGAGCGGGTCCTTCAATTCTTCAAGCACATTTGAATTTGAAAATAACTTGTAGAACCGCGCGATGGATGGTGAGCGCCGACTCCAGAGGTTAAATTTCAGGTTATGCTACTGTTATTATGGCTTTAAATATTTAATTAATACGAAGAAGATAGATTAATTGAAATAATAAGATGAAGATAGATTAATTGATGCGTGTTTCCATTTTATCGTAGCCGAAGATAACTGGATCCATTTCTATATAATCCTTTTATGATTCCCACACCCTTACATTGCATGAGCTGTTACAGTAAGTACCTACTCAGATCGCAACCTGCTACTTATACTATTTCTTCCCAGCGGCCCGGATCTAGTGATCTTTACAAGTAATTGTTCATGAATAATTGATGATATCCCATTATAGTGAGTCCTAGATACTATTTCTCGTTAATCAGATTCAACAACTATCCACCAGAAAATCATCCTTTCCCTCAATACGATGATGTCTGTCGGGTTCTCAATTTGTGGGGATGAAGTTGTGTTTCCACTTTCTCCTAAAATTTTGCTAGCAGCCGAACTCCTCTGGAGTTGATGTGTCTCTTCTCAGTGTATCATGTTATATCGGTGCATAAAGCCTCAATGTTTTCATATACTTGTAATGCTCTATATTGGAAACGCGGTTTACGCATTCACCCATCAGTCGTGCGTATGTGTCTTCTTAAAGAAGCTACGCAGCACTCTGTTAATGAAATCAACTCAATGTCACAACATCCAAGATACTTGACTTCAAACATTACTGTTAATTTGATTATCAGCAAGTCTCCTTGATTCTGTGTCAGAAGTTGATTGAATCGTCTAATTTGCCTGTATTTGGATAAAATTCTTCAAATCAAGGTCTTTCATATTGACCTCTGCAGAAGGTATGTATCTATATGCTACTATTTCATTGGTTTGATAAAATTGAAATGCTATAACTAATGCAGGATATCCTTGATGATAACCTCTCTATACATCGGCTAAAATTTGCAGTACCTGGAGACGTAAACTTGCCGTCACTGCTTACCACATATAGGAGATAATACAGAGCAGCTGTTCGATATAATACATCAGTGCCGCCTGACCTCTAGATTATCTGAGTCCTCGCCTGACAAATTTACCCACTATGAGAGTGCGACAGAAAATTAGCTGGTTCATTTAGCACGGAAAATGGATACAGGAATTAATTCTCTGGCACACCCTGAAAGTGAGTTAAAACTCATTAGATGTGGACTTTGGGTAGCCAGAACTGGCAGAATAATGAAAGCTATCGATTGAGACTGAGGCGACTAAAAATATTAGTTGTAATTGATATTTTGGGCTGCAACAGTATATCAACAGAGCATCTTCTTTGCCGGAAAGTGGGCATTGAATGCCCGAGTTGAGAAATCTCTCATAAATACCTGCTTACTTTACCTGCCACTGTATTGATGTGAGAGTTACCTTAATCGGATGGTTGCAGAATCTCCCTGGCAATTCCCAGCATAGATATGATGGTGCTCCACATAATTAACTTACCGGCAGAATCATTCGCTCGATAGAATCGTATGAGAGGGATCACATAGCATAGGATATAAAATTAAGCCTTGAATGTAGGTGATGTTTATACTTTAACCTCTGGTTCTCGGTCTACGGTACGAAAGGGACGGACTAATACAGAAGAACCATACATGACAAGTGGCTCCTAAGTTGGCATTTATTTGAGTCCTTAGCTGAAAAGTTCATGCCTGAAGGTGTGACAGAAAATGGACTGTTTTTTTCCATCCTTGAAAGTAAAACAAAGAATCAAAATTGTACTCTCCGTTTTACCCTTATAGTGCGTTGAAACTCAATCGCAGCCGACTCTGCATGACCAGAATTGGCAGATACAGACTCATAAAAATGAAATGTTATTGAAAGGAAAACCAAAAATTAAAGTGGTATTCTCTGTTGTACCCTGATAACACACTGAAACTCAATCGCTGTTGACTCTGTATGACCAGCATTGGCAGATAAAGGCTCCTGAAAATGAAATGTTATCAAACTGTTTCATTACAGTTCAGAAGATTCATGCTATTGAGATCGAAATTTCAGTTGTGGTAACTGTAATTTTTGCTTGCGGAAGCATCAACTTTTATTGTTTATCTTTTCCAATGACGAGTGAACTGGTCACATTTCTCAAGATACAGAATGCCATAGCTTTAGAGACATCTCTCATAAAACTAAAAATATTGATAAATACTTACTTTGCTTACTGTCTTTATGAGACGGTATCACGCGTTTGCAATGTTATTACTGATGATGAAATTGGAGCTCGGAGAAATGCGCGATTCGAATGGTCAAAGGACCTGGCAGGCATAACTAGGTATAAGCAGCGTAAATGATAGAGGTCCTGCACTGAGCTGCAGAATTTAGCTTGCATTCTATCATTAGTTCCAAGAATCCAAAAAAAAATGTTGGATAATGTAAGTCATAAAAGGTATCCCTTAACACAGGTGATGCCTCTAATGTAAATCCTGGTTTTGTGCCTACTGTACACAGGAGATGGAACATTACATAGAAGTCCTATATTAAGAGCAGCTCTGAAGTTGTTGATTATCAGGGTTCTTGCCTGACACATTCACCCACTTTGAAGGTGTGACATTAAATAGACTGGTTAAATTTATCATTGAAAATAAACCCATTATTAGTTAAACTGGCACTCTCCCTTTCACCCTGTTGCTCGTTTAAAGTCAATGTGTCTTTGTGGACTCTAGTTGACCAGAATGGCCAAATGGAGAATCATAATGATGAAAGCTATAAAAGGATTTCATTGCAGCAGGCCGATTATTGAAAGTTTGAAGCAGTCTGATAAGAGATCGAAATGCGATATATTGCACGGTTAAGATAGGGGTGTCTTGCCTTGTCGTACTGACATAGTTTCAATAATCAGCATGCAGTTGAGAAAATTTATGTCATCACAACTAAAGTTTATTGTATACCATCTCCTTATGAACGGAAAGATTTAACGCAAGTACCAAGATGATTTCATATGATGTCTGGATAGGAATGCACATAGTAAACAAGTAAGTAGCAACTTTCCGTTTCAGGCACATTGTGCCCAAGCATTGTGCCCTCAGTAATCAGAGAATCATAAAAGAAAACTCACTCACAACGAAAAAGGTACCTAGAGAGAGAAGGAATCATGCAAAATCAAGAATGGTCACATTTGGAAGTATTATTCCTCGGGGCAGCATAAAATTGAAAATGTTTCGTGCGTACAATGAGAAAACCATTAAAGAAGTTATATTGTTATTAATTTCAGAAATAATATGACATAGAAAAAGAGACAGGAGCCAGGAGAAATTGAAATTGCAATGCTATTTTGCTCAAACCCGATTCAAAATTTCCAAACGAAACAATACACGGCCTATAACATAATTATCATAACCTCTCTATGCACTATCTATGGCTTAGACTGCGCATTAGGAAATTTCGGCGAGACTAGAGTCCCTTCAGGCGGGACGATAGGCAACTCAGCAACACCCAGCAAGTCCGAGACCGAGACAATGGAAATGCCTGTCATGCCAGTGCCGTTGCCTGATACGGGTACTTTTCGTTCGTATATCCGGATGTATCCACTAAGCGGAAGGCGCGTCTTTACCCTGATTTACCCCGCTAGCTGTCTTACCTACCGCGCGACCTAGATTGCGTTATAAGTCAATGCGCTTTACTGTAGTTTCTATCGTTCGTAGCCAATGAGAATTAGGCATTACGTCAAGTGACCCAACTTTGTCACGATTTCAATACTGACCTGCGGTTTTTTTTCTGTGACGTACAGGGTGTGCCAAAAATATGGATCCTTCCTTACTGATGTCTCGAGAACGATTACAGATTATTGACATGCGGTTTGAACGAAATTCCTTAAAAAAAGGTGGGCCGCTTTCGAGGGGGGGGGGGGGGGGGGTCGTTTCCTCTCTGCCTCGCGCCCGCGGGAACAACTTTTAAATTTAAAATGGGAACTCTCTTTGCCTGATACTTCGTAGAAGTCATACCAAAAATACGTGATATCCTTCCAAAAAAACAAAAATATGATTTTTGTACAAAATTTCGGCCCAATCCAAAAAATGTCACTAATTACCAAAAACAAAAAAAAACAAAAAAAAAACCAGGCACCCAAAAAATATGATGGCAGTACCGTTTGGATTCATCATATAAAAGGAAATGATATCAAAACGGCCCAATTTTCTCTTTCATGCCCATGCAATATACCAAACACCCCAACTTTTTTCACAAAAAAAATAAATAAATAAATAAATAAATAAATAAATACCTATAAGGTATGATGACCTGAACACGTTTATTGGATCCATCGCTTTAAAGGAGTATGATATCAAATCGGCCCAACTTCTCTGAAATATGCCCATCTCGGATCAATAATTTTTTTGAGACCTTCCGACTCATCGCTGAGGAGACACTGATCATTACTTGACCCTTAGTATATGTCCTTGTTTAGATGTCAAAGAGTTCCTTATGAGAACTGTAATGAATTTTTTTTCTTTGAAGAGATAAAATCAAAAAATCGTCATAAAATTGAAAAAAAAATTCGAAGAAAAAAAAAGGAATGGGCCGGCCGGCACGTACAAAAAAAAAGGGGGAAATGTAGATACATTGGTATGCCCCAACATTTTGGCATGGGTGACCGACCCGGTCTTGCCAACATCCATGAAGTTGCTAAGAAAGAAGCATTGTACAAGTAGGAGGCACATAATATTCGCAATAATACGCCAAGGTTCAGTAGTTTGTAAGGCCTTCTATCAGAAACAAACAAAGAATATGGCATTGCTTGAAAGTTGTTAAGTTGTTCACTCATGTGTGAATATCTTTCAGTCTATCTTTCAATGACGATTTCAAGAAGGACTGATCCTCCTTTTGACGATGATACTTGTTCATGTATATGTGAAAGAGAGACGATAATCACCCTATATTATCTACCACTTGTATGTACGGCCGGCCGGCCCATTCCTTTTTTTTTCTTCGAATTTTTTTTTCAATTTTATGACGATTTTTTGATTTTATCTCTTCAAAGAAAAAAAATTCATTACAGTTCTCATAAGGAACTCTTTGACATCTAAACAAGGACATATACTAAGGGTCAAGTAATGATCAGTGTCTCCTCAGCGATGAGTCGGAAGGTCTCAAAAAAATTATTGATCCGAGATGGGCATATTTCAGAGAAGTTGGGCCGATTTGATATCATACTCCTTTAAAGCGATGGATCCAATAAACGTGTTCAGGTCATCATACCTTATAGGTATTTATTTATTTATTTATTTATTTATTTATTTTTTTTGTGAAAAAAGTTGGGGTGTTTGGTATATTGCATGGGCATGAAAGAGAAAATTGGGCCGTTTTGATATCATTTCCTTTTATATGATGAATCCAAACGGTACTGCCATCATATTTTTTGGGTGCCTGGTTTTTTTTTTGTTTTTTTTTGTTTTTGGTAATTAGTGACATTTTTTGGATTGGGCCGAAATTTTGTACAAAAATCATATTTTTGTTTTTTTTAAGTAGATAAAGATTTTATTAGATTTTGACCCACTTTTTCATGACTACTGGAAATGGGATCCTTGATAACTTATTTTTAGCTTATTTTTCATACTACTTTCGGCGAATGGGATCATGAGCTGCTTACATAAGCAAGAATTCTGCAATACTTGACGCAAAGACATTACTTGAGGAGTGAGGGAGGGGGGGGGGGGCTTCATAGTCCCTTGCCACTAAGGTGCCCAGATTTCCTTCCTTTTCCTCTAATATCGTTTTTCGTTAATGTTAATTGGTTTCTCGCAATTTGCATAGGTACTGATACATACGGAATATTCCGACAGTGTTCTTTTCCCCTCTTTTTTACTCCAGCCAGTCAACAGACGTATTCATTTTCATGAACTTCCCGATCTTTCAGATATTCAACAAATATGCGTACCTATTTCACAAAATAGAACGATATATCAAATGAATAATAAAAAATAAGATATCTGAATACTATCGCTTCTTTTTATCGAGTCACACTTGAAGATTGGTATACTAACCACAAGACATGAAAAATGGAATAACAGTAAAAAAAATCCATGTATATTATCTTTCATTTTGTTCTATGGAGTTTGGAGTGGAGTTGGTAACATTTGTATTGAAAAAAATATTAATATAGGAGGAAATTTATTTATCATATGCAGGTTCTGATCCTTTAAAGAACCTCTGAGAAGGACCAGTACCTCAAGAAGAAATTCATTGCATTTCTTCTTTTTTAACCCGCAAATCTCGTACCAATTTTTTATTTGTATAGAGCTCGTGGAGAGTTCTAGGTATGTCGGAGACAATTTTTAAGAAACGGGACTTGCGAAATATTTAATGCACAAAACGCACACCTTAAACTTTATCGCACAGTATAACACTGATCAAATTAGCTTCAGAGATTATCAGAGGGTTAATTTCTTGTCAAAATATCAACAAATCAGTCAAAATCAGTAATCGGTTATCAGTTGCAAAATTACGGAGATTGAGGGAAATCGTGTGATGCGAGATTTTATTGATGACATCGTCACCTTCCAGGCAAAGTATCACAAGTGCCATGCGACGTTTAAAAATTTCCGCCGCCATTTTATTTTTTTGCAGAGAAATTGTTCAACGAAGCTGTCCGAAAATTTCACTGAATTTTCTTTGTGCTGCCGATAAAATTTAGTGAAATTTCCAAACAGATTCAACCAACAATTTCTCAGTAAAGAAATGAAATGGCGGCGGAAATTTTTAAACGTCGCATGGCGCTTGTGATACTTTGCCTGGAAGGTGACGACATAAGAGCAGGATATGTTCCCAGCAGGCGCGACTTCATATCACTCAAACGGACCGTTTTTGCAGATTAGCGGATATTGGCGGCTAATTATTACTTTACAATATTCCTTATACTTATACAAGAAGCAGTCCAACAAAGGTTTTTGGGGGATCTTTTGTCCCCATCAAGCTTTCTCAAGATTCTTTTGGCGTTTCTTGGAGCAAGTTTTGAATGTGGTTTTGGTCCTCTTAAAAAAATGCCTATACGTAGCGATGATGTACCAAAATGTTCCTTCAAGAGAAGAGAATAAGCATGCTTGTTTTTTACTCATTTTTTTTTACAAAATTAGGTTCCCTGTTTTGAAAGTCTGGCTAGAAGCCGTCTCCCGGGAACTTAAGGGTTGATAAGCATATTTAGATACCATCCTGGTACAAACACTTTAAAATCATTTTGCAGGTCATCGTGGTATACAAATAAGATGTGTGACTTTTAGCCCCCCCCCCCTTCCCGAGACAACTGTACGTCAGATTTTATTCCGTTCAACTGATGACTGATACAGTTATCATGGATGCTTTAATACTTGAACTTGACAAATCCATACAACAAAACAATCCAGGACTCCAGCACCTAGCCCCTTCTCCTTCCATTGCCGTCCGCTCGCTTGCATACATACATATATTACCTGCAAAAGTTAAGCCTTTTTTAAGGCTTCATAGGTAGTAAGATATATTCATAATATTTTTAAAACTGCGCATCGTTGAGATTAAACAAAGACAAGCGGTTGTTGCGTCGGTAACACCGTACCGCGCCGCCGCGCGCGTCCCGGGCAGGTAGCGCAGCGCGCGGATCTGCCTCAGAACGGCCGGCTCCCCGTCCCCCGATGGTTTTTTCCCGTTTTCACGCCTAAAATATCAATCCCACGGAAAAATTCATAAGAACCAGTTTTGTTCCTGATAAAATTTCCCATCGTTCTGTTGTAAAAAAATTACGCTAACATTCGCCGTTCCGTAGTTATTCAAAATTCAAAATTTGGGGGCCCCCCTGCCCCCCCAGGGGGCTCAGATTTTTGGGGTCTATGTCTAAATCGGATATCTATAGGGTAGAGATGAATCTCTGAAATTTTCATGCTTTCTTCCAGAAGTGCACGATTGTTACGCTTATCGGCCCCACTAAAAATATAATATGCATCGTTAGCATCTGTAAGTATACAGTCGATTTTTGGAGCGAGCTTGCGTGAAACTATACATTTTAATCCTTGAATTATTGCTAAAAAAAATGTTTTTTCCAGGCGCGTTGGCAACACTGTATTTAAAATGGAGGTGTTATGAGAGGGCCAGATATACCCTTGTAAGCCTTATTTGTTGTGATTTCAGGTTGGTTTTCTCTCTTTTACCCGGCACATTTGGCAAAACCATATTCAATCATTTGGGAAATTTTGGAAACTTTGACTTTAACACAAGCAAGTGCATGATGAATACTTAACACTGTCAAAATTTCATTGAATTCCATGCATTATTCGATCAGATATGAATTATTTCTCATCCGCCCATAAGGACACTGCACTGTGCGGCGTCGCGTTGGCGGTGTGTTTTTGTTGCTCAATTGGAGGTTAGGTAGGTTATTTTGTTTGAGATTCATACCCATTGTTCTTAAGGTTTATCTACAGCTCCGTGAAGTAAGAAATTTCTCCGCGCAAGGGGCGCCACCGCTGTATTTTGATTTTTTGGTCCACGCTATTTGAGTCTGTATAGCTCCACGTGAGTCCTTGAGCTTTTATGAAAGTTAAAGGAATTTCTGTTTAAATTGCAGAGTCATAAGTTCTAGCCTTAACATTCTTCTTCCTATTGACACTAAAAACGACGAGAAAAGTAATTTCTGAAGCTCTGAAACTTGGTCCTAGAAAAAAGTAGGGTTAAGCATGATGACCTTGATGCAACCAATCGCGACTGATCGCTCTCAGCAGTTGCAGATATCTCTCTCCCGTCGCGGGGCGCAACGCGAAACGACTTCATTACAGCCGCTTTCCGCATCATCGTCCGCATTCCGCCCGAACATCTGAGGTAATTTGTCAAAAATGAATTGATGCCAAATTTCTTTTTAAGTATTTGTTATTTTGATGAAAAGCCATTAAGAATAATTTTAACCTCCATTTTGTGTACCTTCTACATATTTACCCCCAAAAGACAGTCGTTATACCCCCTTGTTTATATCTTCATCTAGTCACATTCATAGAAATTTTTGGTAAAAGACTCTTGTAATTTTCCAAATAATAACACCATTTGGCACACATCGCATCTCAACGCACCGCTCTAACATCGAGCATCTCTAATCTTAACGTCTCCTATCACTTGTACTGATTGTGTCTGACTCTCGACTGTCACTCGTGCATTATAATTGCATTATGCACCTATTTCTCTATTAATTATTAATTAATATCTTATTGTTTTATAGCGGGGACGGGGGGCATAATAATTAAGATCCAAATATTTATCACAAATATCTATACTTTATTTAGCATGTATACATATGTATATATTTTGCACCAATTATCTCAATCGTAATGTACAGCACCTGTACATTCTGTAATCTAGATAGGGCCGGTGTCGTACCAGCCTACCCATTATTGTAAAAGTAGTTCTTAGTTCCTAGTTATAAGAAATAGAGTTAATACCATGTAGTCCTCTATTCTTTCAATAAAGAAAAAAAAAAAAAAAAAAAAAAAAAAAAAAAAAAAAAAAAATCTCTCTCCCACCGTGAGCTGTCTCTCTCGCACTTACAGATATCTCGTAAGAGAAACTGGGATCAAGTTACAGCTTTTATTATTAAACTTTCAAAGCTCGCGTTTGTTTCTAAGGATTCCAGACGTAAGCTGCTAGAACTTATGAGTCTTAGAATTTAAAATATCTATTGTGATATTTAAATAATCACTGATTTTGGAGTCGGATTTTAGCAGCGCTACGTGGTGGATTTTTTCGGAACTACAGCTGAAGATTCACCTTAATTCTCTAAGCTTTTCAATCAGAATGTGATACAGATTCATGTAGGATATGAAACATTCACGTAGAACTTACTTAACCTCAAACGAGAAATCGTGATGTCAACAACGGCAGCGTGGCGGTAGTAAGCAGGTTGGTTTCGTCGCCGCCATCTTCCCGTCTATGATGCGTAGATTCGACGATTCATGGCGGTCGGTTCAAACATGTTTTGAGGACCCCAAAAAAGGAAGCGTCATATCTCCACAGAGACAATTTTCCGAGAAATTTTAACGTGCGCATCGTTCTTCTCGTACCGAAAACTGAAAAATTCAACTATTTGCAGGCAAATCCCTCCCGAGCTTAACCGACTTATCAGAAAAACAACTCGGTAAAATCTAAAATTTGACAGTTTGAAAATTGGAGCCCCATGTTTTCAATGAAAAAGTTGTCCTATAGAGCCAGGATTTTTCCATTTGTCCCTTTGGTGGTTTTCTTCACTAGCCGTCACAGATTTCGAAAAAAATGTTTTTTCGCTCCACCCTAGCATCAGCTCCCTACTTGATTGAACCTTCGTCTTGTTCTAGTGCCTACATTTTTTTACGTTGCCGCCAGGCTGCACGGCAGGTGGCACGGGTTTGCAACTGGTAACCTAGGTTTGGGATAGCCCCAAACTTTCTCCCTTGGACGCCATTAAGATGAAACTATGACTCACCTTTAAATAATTCTTGTCCATGGGTGAAACGAGTTTCAGGCTTAGGGAGTCTCCTGCTTCTTTGATTAATTTTACAACATGATCATGCTGGGACCATTTGACATCATGGTTACCTATTGCTACGATAAAGTCACCCTCCTTCATTCCTCCAAACTAAAACAAAAAGTTAACGGCATTAGCTTTGTAAATTAGTACGAATATATGGTGATTTTCCCCCTCCGATGCAGTGACTTCATATACGCTTTTAACATCATTGCCTCAGACACTTGAATGCCAAACTCAGAATAATCCTTCCTTGCCTTCCGATGTTTCTTCTGCAGGCTTAACTTCTGAATTAGAAAAATACCCTCATTTTTTTGTGCCGAATGCTGTTTATGGTTTATGTTATGGTCCAAACAATGAATATGGAGCGCTTTTATGGGCTACTAACCTATTTTGAATTTACACTTTTTGAATCTAGCAAAATACCTAGTAGTTTTATGTTATTTTTCAAAAATTTTGACAGAAGCTCTTAATTTGTCCAGTAATTCCTCCATTTCGGATACGAAATTAAGTCGGCTGTATAAAAACCCATTATTTTCGCAATTTCGGGCGAAAAACATGGAAATTCACTTTTACCTGAACCCCCTTACAGCAGAAATTTCAGCCGGTCCAGACACAGTCGGATATAAGCTAAGTTTACTGTACATGAACTTATCCAGGATCTGAACTTTGCAGAGGACCAACAATTTTACTTCCATTCTTAAAAAGCTTGACAAAGAATCCTGGTTTGTCCACGATTTACCCCATTTTCGATCCTTTGTGCGGTGAAAATTTTTTAAACTGAACACAGATATAGGCACAGGGGACCAATAAGAACATTCACATCCAAAACCCAACAAAGGTGTAACTTTTTCGTCCATTTTACCCGTCTTTTTGCTGTGAAAATACTGTCAAGAATGATGGCGGTTCGGCAACTTCGCCCCCCATTTCTCAAAAACCGTGCGTATACTCAAGCTAAAACTTTTACTACAGTTTTACAGTATCATAAGGTATCGTTTGGGCCCGGTTTCAGAAAAATCCCCGTTGTCCTAAATTGTACCAAAAAACGGTCATTTTCAGGGTCGCTCTTTACTGAAATAATGATGTAGGTAGCTGTTGGGGGAAAAAAGAAAAGCAAAATCCTATTAAGATTATTTAAAAAGTCGTCCATTAAATACGCAGGCTCTCATCAAAACATTCGAAAGTTAATGCTACCAAGATGGTAGGAACAGTAAATTCAGGTGTTCAGTTTGGAGACATGCATAAGAGTTAACTTTGACTTAAGGCCACAACTTTGATGTTTCTTGCAAAATTTAACAAGAGATAGCGAAATAAAAACATGAAACTACATTGCAATAGTTCCATCAAAAGGTAGATAGAAACTATCCACTAGCCTCTTGTTGTTAAATAAAATCTCTTTTTTTTCAGAGCTCCACCACTCAATGCTTAAAATTACCCCCTCATCAACTAGTTTGGTAAATGAAACATTGTTACGTTGACTACCTAGGCACACTGGATAACAATTAATTAACTCAACAAGCAACAAGTAAATGACATGATTGCTATTCCCCATAAGAAAATACGAGTCTTAAAGCTTTGATTGCCCATATACTAGTAGAGAGGTTATACTTGCCTCTAAACTCGATATGCAGCTGCAGTTTGCAAGTAAAATATTAAATGTATAGGTAATACATACTATTGTATTATGTAAATATTGAAGGTATTAAACGGTTCTTACATGAGCTAGAGAGCCTTGATCAACGGCAGCTACAATTACAGGAGAGTCTCCTCGGACACTAAACCCGAAACCCGTGTCATGCGAGTTTCTCCTTTGCAGGCGAACTGACCGAGGCGCTGTCCAATGATGTTTCGCAGAAAATATTGCCACAGGACCTAGTTGCTTGAATAAATCTTCCACAGGTAAATGTGCAAAATCGGGCGGTGTTAAAGAAAGCTGGAACTTAGTTGAGGCTGAAATTCGATCCGAACAGAAATTGATCATCTTCAACATAATTACTTGTCTATTAGGAAGGCCCTTACTTTGGACTTCGCCAAAATTTAAATGGGACCTACATGCAATGAGTGCCTATTGGTTAATAATGAACGGGGAAGGTGGGGGTGGGGGGGGATATTAATGAAAAAAAGCAGGTATATACGAAATTTGACATGGGATTACAAGATAGGCTCCTTACAACACTTAAAATTACAAATTGTATGGTGCATCGCAAATCTAGATGGTATTTTATGGATTGTTCCGGTGCTTCAGGTTGGGTAGGGTTGGATTTCATACTTTTAAGATAGAACCCTACATATAATAAAGCTCTCAAAAAAAATTCTAAGAGATGGCGCCACAGTTGCTGATCTTAAAACATGTCATTTTTTGTCACTTCTCATTAATTTGTGAAGTTAGGATTGAATATATTAAAAATATCTCAACATTACTACAAAGTACGTATCCTCAGGATTATGCAGCTATAATCGATGTTAACCTTAAATGAAAATTAGTACCCGAAAATATGCATGCTGTAATGAGATTCTTCACATTTACGCTTATTCAAACGGGCCGCGCGCGCGGACGTGCCTCATTTCTTTCAGAAATCACGATACTCCATTGAGAAAAGCGGATTTAGGCACCGATCGTGACGGCTCGGACAAATGTTCGAATTCCCCAAAGATTACCAAGGACTCCAGATACCGCACGCCGTATACTTGCCGTAGGAAAGAAGCGGCCCCCCAGTCGCCTGCAGCGCCAGGGTAGGCAATCTGTGTAGCGGTATGCCATACTTTAGCCCACTTGTAAGGGAAGTGCATGGGAAATTGGGAAATTGCACTTCGAATGTGCAGATTATGAACGGCAAATTGCGAAAATTGTTCATTTTAGTCACTAGTGGACTCACTAGTGGACTTATCTGGACTCAGAAAATTGAGCAGAGTTATTTGCATTAATTTTTTTTTTCTTTCTTTTTTTTGGTTTTTTCCGGCATTTTTTAACGATTTCAAACATAAGAAAATTTAATACAGTGAATCTTCAACCAAACTTAGCACAGCACGGCGAAACCGGTCAAACACACGGCAAGCAGTATATTCGTTAGCTCGAAGTATGGCATACCGCTAAACAGGTTGCCTACCCTGGAGCTGCAGGGGACTGGGGGGCCGTTTTTAATTTCAATGCGGTATCTGGAGTCCTTAGTAATCTTTGGAATTCCCCTCTTCCGAGGGTCGGTGCAGTCCGAGGGCTATTCTCCCTCTCACCATTTCTCCTTCGCTGCGCGGCTGATCACAGTGATCACTCTCTCATCTTTTCTCTCCACTGCTCCGCCACCACCCCGCACGCGGCCAGTTTAGAAACCTGGCAGTCCTGCTGGCTGCTTCCGCTTCGATGACATAATTTCTCTCCTACGCAAAGGCGCCTGCCGCGGGCCGCGGGGGTGTGTGACTTTTCCACTCTAGCCCCTCTCTCCTCCCTCCTTCCTACCACACTTGCTAGGTACCTGCCACAAGGTGACCAGGGACCAGTTCTATAGGACCCTGGACTCCCGTAAGAGCCAATGTAAAAATTCGTGAGCAGGTACTAGTGCTGCTATCTCGCGTAGGACCCTCGCAACTCACTGCTGTTATCAGTTGTTGGACTTCATTAAAATCCGTAGGATCGCGTATAATTGCAAAAAATCGAATTTTTCACTCTACGTACGTGTGCGTCGAGCCCTTCCTAGTCGAAAGGGGTCGAAAAACGCCAAAAATATACTTATTTTTCAAGAATTCAGCCGCCTTGTGTGTTATTTTTCAATCTTCGGCTTAACCTCACTTTTGGAGCGGGCGATGGATGAGTCGAGGTTCGGGGGGAAGGATCCTCTGAGTTGACTAGGGTCCTACGCGAGAATGCGCTGCAATCACCCGCTCACAACAGGACGGCGTCCTATAGAACTCGTCCCTGCTGCCACCTAGCCGTTGCTCTTAGCTGCCTCTTGGTTTTGCCGCATAAAAGAGGATCCCTGAGCGGATCCATACACTTCGAGCCGGGAGGGAAGGGGGTGGCTAGCGGAAGAGAATTCTGGTTCTGGGATGCTTGCCCCGAAAATATTTCCAAATTTTACAGCATCTACTTTGCAGTTTGAGTAATTTTGTCATGAATGATTGTGTTAATGATAATTTTAATGTCAGAGCTTTCCTTCTTCTTTTCTCATGTTTTTCGGGCAAACGGGCGGGGGAGGGCGTACGTGGTGTGTTCAAAAAGTTACCACCGGACTGATGCTGCCCCAGCCTTAAAAATCGTTCGATCAAACTCGACTGGAGTTCATTTGAAAGCTTACTCTCTTACGAGTACAATGGTTTTTAGTTTTTTGAAAAATATTTATTAGTTCCTGCACAACGTCAATTCTACGGTGGCGTGTTTGACCTGCTCGGCGATTTTGGTACTCTAGAAATTTTCTAATGGATTGATCCGGCTGACACATTCAATTCAACTGAAATTTCTGCAATGGTGGTAGGAATGTCTCTTCTGACAATCGATCGGAATTCTTCCAAATTTGCATAATTCACAGAGGTCGGAGGTCGGTCGTGCCTATCTTTCATCATCTCCCACTGCCGTCCTATCCTCTAGGAAACACGAATGCCACTCGAAACACTGATTCCAGCCCATCGCATATTTACCGTGCACTTGTTCGATCAGGTCAAAAACCTCTTTCTGCAGATTTTTGCAGATGAACACTAAACTTTATTAAATATTTGCTCAATTTTAACTAGCATTTTCGCTGTAATCAAAGTGACAAAGCAGAAACACACTGAACTGACTTTGGCGAGGTCAGAAACTCGCATCCTTTGGGGTTAAAAAGAGCATGTACTCAGCTAAAGTTTATGTTACCATATCCAAGTAGGCCACGTATAAAATTGATTCTTATCGGCCTCCTCTGTGCACGCACTTGTATGTTGCACACACCTCACACTAGCGTATGGATCTCGATGATTCGGCCCTCCAACAGCCCTCCAAGAGCGGGCCAAACATGCCGCCGTAAAATTGATGTTGTACGAAAAATAATGAATATTTTCCAAAAAACTCAAAACCATTGTACTCGTGAGAGTATAGGCTTTCAAATGAGCTCCAGTTGAGCTTGATCGGATCATTTTTAAGGCCGAGGCGGCATCAGCCCGGTAACTTTTTGAACACCAAGTATGCACTATACGCTTGGATCCGCCCACGTTTTGCCGGTTAAAAAGGAGGGGTATCGATACGGGCCTTTTTTGGCCCCTTCCTTGAATCTGGAAATTTATGCGGGTTTTCCAAGTTGACTCAATGTAGTTTACGGAAATAATCATGATTTAGCCCATAGGCCACTGGATACGTATCAAACGGTTGCCTAAACATAGGTCTGCAGGCGTATTTTGGCGAAAATTCGTGGCTTTCTATCACTCCGAGGCTTTTTTGACACCGAGCGCATCGTCCAGCTAAAACGAGCTTTTGATGTGTTATCAAGGACGCTTTAGGACATTTTTTAAGCTTGGTTTGGTTTTAGTTAGATGATGCGCTCATAGTTAAAAAAACTTTTTACAAAAATTGACGTTTACAGGACATCCGAAAAAATCTCAGGGAAACACGTCTCTCGCACTGTATGCACGCTACTTTCATTATCGAGGGCAGTTATCAAGCCTTGTTAGACTCTTACAGGGAGATTTCCCTCAATTGTGTCCAAAAAAAACCCTAAAGACGTAATTCCCTAAGATTTTTACGGATATCCCTTAAACGTCGATTTTTGAAAAAGTTTTTAACGATGAGCTGCGCCTATGAAATTTTTGAGTTGCCCCCGCCCCGTCTCCCCGTGGGGGGGGGGGGGGGTTTAAAACTAAAAAGTACCTCAAAAAGTTTCCCCCTCGATATGAAGATGGACGCCACAAACCGAAAGTCGATATCGTAATTATAGAACTGAAGTTATGGCCAGTGGTGCGTAACTTTTGAATAACCCGGTATACACTTATATTTTATTTTTACAGATCACCTATAAATACGTGCATGATGTTTCCGAGAAAATTTTGATTTGTTCTGATCAGATATTCCAATAAAAGGTGCAGTTTCTGAATAAAGTATTGTAAAGGTTGATAAAATTTTAATGCAGGGTTTGGAGGACATAAAACACAATAGGCACTTACATGAACGCATACATTAGAACGAAAGATGGGTGTCACTTCGACTGCTAGAGCTACCGGGCTTTACACATCCGTGGGGTGATGACACTTCGCGTCGGATCCGGAGGTGCGCGCAGGCACAGAGTAAGGGAGGCCTGAGATAGAGAGAGATGAGAGGGGAGGGGAGAAAGAAAAGGACAGAAACCGGAGAGAATTGCCAGGCATGAGGATTCGGACCCCCACTCCTTTCGATAACCGGCCGAGATCGAAAAGGTTTGCGCGGGCATTTTGAAATGCGCAGACATCGGAACTTTCATCGCGGCGTGCATAGTTTCTCCGCAAATAATGATCGCCGAAAGAAGCTGATTGTACATAACTATTTAGCATACTATAATCTTTGTAGTGACGTTAAGAAAATGTCGCAAGTCTGGCTTATGTCTGAGCAAATCGCCCAGATGCATCGAAAAACATGGAAAAAAACGACAGATTTCGGCGAAGCGCCACGTGGTGGCGGTTTTTTCAACTACAGTAGTAGGGATCCACCTTAAGGGCACTAGATCATGTAAAAAGGTAGCGCCAAACCGGACGAATCGCGATTTGCCAAAAATCATTAAAGAAGGGTTCAAACCTCAGCAGCACTGCGGCACCATTTAAAATTATTTTTTTTCCAAAAAACTGTTCTGCCCTTTCCATTGCTTACCAAGAGGAACCGTTTGCAGGGTTTTACCCTTCAAATTTCGAAAAAGTCGAAATAAAAGCCGCCCTAGTGTTGCTCTTTTTCTGAGAGTAGAGAAGATACAGAAATCACTGGCTTATGATGTATTGATGCATGTCGCTATTTTGTCAAATGATGCTGAAAAATGTACATCTAACGTCCATACATCAAGAAGCGTGTCTCTTAACCTACTTCTAAACTAAAACTGGAGTTCAATCTCGTCCTTTTTGATACAAATAAATGCAAATATGGGAGCAGAGGATGACTTATGTCATTTTAAAGTAGCCTGTGACTTAATTCATGTCAGGAATAAGATTAAGTTCCAATATGCCTCTTTTAAAGGAAATAAAGAAAGTCTCTGATGGCAACAGCGATGGCTGTTATCAGTGGCCAAGATCTGTTGCTATTATTTACAGTACTTACAGTTGGCTATTGCTGTTGTTTCACACATCCCAGGAGTAGAAATATTAAGCCCTGCTTCCAAAGAAAAAAAAGAAGAAAAAACCCTTTCCAATCCTGTTACTGGCCCTTGCAAGTTTGGTCGTTTGGTGCAAATTCAACTTGAGAGTCCATTATTGCCCGTGGTTAAGCCGAAACTTAGGTATGAAGTAGGTGATTGGAACTTTCAAAATAACATCCATGTATATTTTTATGTTTATATGCTACTAATGTTGACCTTTTCCTACCTGATGTTTAGAAATGATCAATGCCTTAAAATTTTCCTTTTAAAATCTTTTGCCTACTAATTTTCACATTTCAGCGCGATCGACTACAGCAAAAGCTTCAGAAAATGCAAGAAAGAAGCGCGCATCGCGCGTGACTGCCAGGTGCAGAACATGGAGACCTATAACGGGAAACAGCAACAATAATGATGGCCAGACAAGCACTACTTGACAAGTGGGTCCGAGTGCAACCTCGTTTTGAAATGACACCCACGGCCCGACAGGGAACCAGGAGCGAAGAACAACACAAGGAAGAACAGGACACTGAGAATAAAACAGCGAGAGATCGAGAGCACTTGGCCAAGGGGGGGGGGGGGGTAGGGTGTTTCTTATTTTTTAAGTTTTCGAATTCGAAGGAGGTCCTGATCTTAAAAGTTGATGTGTGGATACATTAGAAGCCTCGTACAAGGAAAAAATTTTAAAACAATTTTTACCCGGTGCTCAAACGACTTAAGTGACACAGGTTGAAATTTGAGATTTTTAGATAAAATAACACTGTTTTCCCATGGAAAACGCCGAGTTACGGTCCTAAAGAGTGAAAATTTCGTCGGTGTGGTCGTATCTGCAACACAAAAACCGCAAAACACCCGAGAAAGGCGCGCGCAACGAGAGACACTAGGAGCAAAATGGGCGCGCCGCGCCGTAGCGCAACGCGCGCGCGTTCTCTGCACTGCCTTACGCACGCACTAAGCTCACGCGGGCCCGAAAGTTCCCGTCCGTTGCATTGTATCATTACGAATTGACCTGGATACACTTCAACATTAAATAACAGTTGAAATGTATAAATACATCAAAAAGACAAATTCTCTTTGTAAAATATTGGCTATATGTAGGAAAATCAATTTCAAAACATTAAACAGTTCAAAGTTAATAAACTAAATCAAATAATCCACAGTTTACTTAGAGGCTTAGAGTCTTAAAATGTTTGACAGACTGTTTTTATTATTTTTGTATGGTTTTATTGACTTCGGCTGTGACTTGTAAGAGATCATGAAAATAATTGTCCTCAAATGTGACCCTAGACATTAGTTAAATTGTACGTTCTGGCGGACAGGTGGATTCGGCAACCCTACATTGTGTCTCATGTTGTGAACAAAGACTCTCTTTGTGTTCGATGTAAGTCTCTCATCAAATAATGCCAAGGGAACCAAATTTTTACTACAGAGGTACCATACGTGGCTGGATAAATTACGGAGCACAACACTAGCTGCTGCAGGTACTCTCGTAAAGCTGCGAAACTTCTTGGGGTCTGCGATGACCTCTGGGTCATTTTTCGGGGCCCCAATATGACATATGTCCTCCTCAATGTGTACCTACACTGAAAAATGCCCGGTAAGTCCAGGCTTATCCCCAACCAACATTCTAGCCTCTTTTTCAACATCATGGATTTGCCATTTTCATTTCTAGACTCTTGCCCAGCCCCATGGCTATTTACTTCCGAATATCTTGAGGTAAAAAAAGGAGTTAAGTCATAAAAGTTGTTAATGATCATGCTGAGCGCAAAATTAAAGTGATGTCCATGCACAACAGGAGGATAGGTATCATCGAAAGGTAAAGGAGATCTTGCATGTGTTAAGAGTTAGTGATTAAGGTACTGATTATTACGCACAATTCCGCGGGAAACACGATGGTTTTATCAGTTTCCTCCGAGACAAATTCCAAAACTAAAAAAAGCTCTGAAAGTTGATGCCGTAATTGAGGGGATATCTCACGCTATCGTGAGAGTCCACTTCTGTATCAAGTCAAACTCTCCATGCAAAGAGCAAATAATATACATTGACAGGGAAGCCACTTTGTTTGGGGTTTCCAAAACTAAAAACACGTGTTTTCAGTTTTGATCGCAATCCTGCTGATTCATTTCGACGGTGTGAGTTGGCAATCACACGAGTCGGTTTGCGGCGACGTCGCAGACTTCCTGTCATACCTAGGTACTTTATTTTTTAAACGGAAAACTATTCAACGGCAATTCTTTAAAACGGCCGTGATTTTTCTTCTCTGTGCAGAGAAAATTCTGCATAAACTTCAAGGAATGGTGTCAGTTTGTTCTCCTTTAAAAAGTAACATAGAGACGGAGATATTCAGACACCGCAATGGACCACTAGACAAGGTACGAATTTAAGCAATCTGATACATGACCCTTAACCAGAATATCACGTAAAACACGAACTTCACAACGAAAATTACTAAAATCAACTCCTAACGAAGATATTTACGTTTTTATTTCACACTGGTTACGAGGAATTTGAACTGCCCGCTTACAAGAAACTCAAAGCTCTCGAGTCAAATCGCGCACTACAACAGTCTCAGCAAGCTTCTCAATCGAGCAATGTTCATATCCCACCATGTGTTGTTTCAAATATAAGCAATTTGCTCTAGCTGAGCCGAAGTGTCAATACTGAGGTTGCCAGGTTTTTATATCGCACAGGTTATCACGGACAGCATTGAGTTTTAATTAGCGGGTGGTTTGAATTCTGGCATCAGGGATCATTAAATATCTTTGTAAGGAGTTGATTTCGGTAATTTTTGTTGTGCCCATCGTGCTCTACGAGGAATTTTAATGATGAAACATGTGTCAGAATGCTGAAATTCGTACCGTGTCTAGTGGTCCATTGAGATATGTGATTGCGAACTTTCGCCGTCAATTTGCTCCTTATCTTACCATAGAAAATTTGGCTTATTACGAAGGTGGACTCTCAGGAAAGCGGGGACATCTTCTTCGATACGGCCTTAACTTTGAGAGTTGTTTTTACTTTCTCGCTTCCCTAGGGTAGAGAGGAAGTATTGTCATCCTCCAAGAATAAAAGAAAAAAAAAAGTTGAAATTTCATCATTTCTAGACGTTTTAACAACCCAGGAGTCAAAATAACCATACTTGAAAAAATGTATGTCCGTCCGTGTGGCGTCCCCCAAATCTGTCTACAGCAATATCTCAGAATCTATCCGTTCGATTTCATTCAAAATTGGCACAGAACACCATATCTATGGTCTCCTTAAGCACGTCAAACGATTTTGGGGTACGCTAAAATTTGGGGGGGGCTACGCTAAATTGTCCATTTTTAGCAAAATCACACGGAGAGCTCATTTTGAAAGACTGTAAATTTTAAAAAAAAAATGCCTTTAATTCTTCGAAAGTTGGCATAAGAGCACCACCTGGTTCATTAATTTAAGTTCCTACGAGGTCTTTGGACTATATTAAGAATTGAAGGGTTATGCGTCATACAGCGAAGAGAGCACTTCGGTCACAAGGAGAGCTCATTTTGAAAAAAATGCCTTTAATCCTTTAAAAGTTGGCTCAAAAGCACCATCTGAGTCATTAATTTAAGTTCCTAAAGGATCTTTGGACTAATCTCATAATTGCAGAGGGGCCGATAGGAAACGCTCAATTCTCCGATAAATGAGTCGGAACGCTCCTAGATATTACCAGCAAACGCTTTGAGTCAGGTGAAACCTAGGAATTCAGATGCATTATATAATGCATCAAATACTATCTCCAAAATTACTCCGCAAGTATACACCAAGCAAAATTAGACAACTAATTAGGTACTTACATTACATACCATGAATCATTGAAGCTAACGCACGAACTGACACTTAGATCTTTATTGGAAACTAATGTGTTTGTTGTTAATGAATTTAGAATCCCGGTAGATTCCATCTTTCGCGGTTCCTTTTTACGAGGTACTGAACACAATATAACATAATAATACTGCACAAACATGATTGATTTAATAATTGATAATAAAGCGCGTTGTAACCCGTCCAAGTTTGTTGACGTTTTTGCAGAGTATAGAAGGTTAGAGGCCCGACTCAATGCTAGGTAATTGAAACAGGAGCGCTCGCTGGCAACATACACAACTACTATTTTCTATTGTTTTCCAGTGACTAGCGGCGGGTGTGTTGCTGCCAGACCACCTCCAAGTAGGAAATTTTTTATACATCGTCCGTCCGCAACTCTCGCTTGGCCAATCAGCGCAGTGGAATCTAATGGATCCTAATGAATCGTAGAAAAGCTAAGATTTTTACGGATCGCAGTCTTTAATAGGAGGCATCATTAATCAATTACATATTTAATTGAAGATGCCTCATAATATCGACAAGTCGAGACCGATTATGAATTCATCACATATCACAAAGACATTTACAATAAAGTTCAGTGGTTTGAATAAAAATTTTTATCCTGTGATCAAAATTCCAATCAAACTTCATGATTTTGTGAAATTGGCAGTATTTTTCTAAATATTCCAGTAAAAGTGTCTATGCCGGCGCTCCGCACCGGCAAGAGCGAGAAAGTGTAGTGCGATCCTCGCACCATGATGGGCATCCATACAAAAATAATAAAAACAGTCTGTCAACCATTTTCAGACTCTAAGCCTTTAAGTAAACTGTGGATTATTTGATTTAGTTTATTAACTTTGAACTGTTTAATGTTTCGAAATTGATTTTCCTACATATAGCCAATATTTTACAAAGAGAATTTGTCTTTTTGATGTATTTATACATTTCAACTGTTTTTTAATGTTGAAATGTATCCAGGTCAATTCATAATGATACAATGCAACGGACGGGAACTTTCGGGCCCGCGTGAGCTTAGTGCGTGCGTAAGGCAGTGCAGACGACGCGCGCGCGTTGCGCTAAGGCGCGGCGCACAGTGCAGTGGCCCATGGACAAAAATCGAAAATTCGACTTCGTCGGATAATAAAAATGACCGCCGGATTGAAGAAATGGATGGACGGAAGGAAAAAATTCATAGTTTCTTGACATGAAAATGCTATCGAAGGGGAGGGAGGGGGAGGGGAAATCACGGAACCTGCGCGGATGCACAATTAGCGGAGATCCAACAGCGGGCATCATGTGTTATGACGGGTGATAACTGATATTACCCTTATCAGAACGGAACAAGGTAGAATGTTTAGGTATAAGGTATGTTTGTCTATACAAAAACTATGTTGATCATTTTAAATTCTTAAATTAAGGGCCTCTCAGTCCGGTCTTCCGTTCATGATGCCAAAAATTTGACTTATTCCATATGCGCATCTTCACCTGTAGATTAAAAAAATATATCAAAATATATCAACGCAATTTTTTGATATGTTGTTCAGAATACCTTCCAGATTCAGAAGATATTTAGTTTTTAGCCCTAAAATGCCCTAAATCGACGGAATCGTCATTATTGTGACCTCAAGTCAGAGCTTAGGCGCGCAATGAGCGGCATATTGGCTTGTTTTTATAACAGCCATACGTGAAACCAAAGAGAGCCAGAGTTCATGCATGAGTTCAGCCGTGTTTTTTGATAAGTTGTCAGAATGATGTTTCAAATCCATAATTTATTTGATTTCTACTCAATTGGACCTCAAATTTAACGACAAATATGGCGTCCGTCCTTTCATATCAGAAATCAACCCCGTGATCGTTAAATGAGATGTGATGATATCTTTAATCAGAGATTTAAAAAATAAATCAAAATATGTCAACGCAATTTTTTGATATGTTGTTTAGAATACCCTCCAGATTCAGAATATGTTTAGTTCTAAGCCACCAACTGCCCCCGAATCGACGGAATCGTCATTTATGTGACCTCAAGTCAGGGCTCAGGCGCGCAATGAGCGACATATTGGCTTATGATCGTGTCTTTAATCATAGATTAAAAAAATACATCAAAATATATCAACGCAATTTTTTGATATGTTGTTCAGAATACCCTCCAGATTGAGAAACTGTTTAGCTTTCAGCTACAAAATGTCACACACTGACGAAATGGTCGGTTTTGTGACCTCAAATCGGGAATCAGGTATACTCGTTGAACTCCATGATGCGGTCCCTGTTTAAGGAGAACTTCATCATTCCTTTCCGATAAAGAAAAAAAAAGTTACATACACATGTGGTTATTCGACATGATGTTCATTCTATACAATACTCCAATACATACTCCCCCTCCCCCCGAAAATTCTATCCGTCTTTCCGCGTCGTCATCCAATTTTTCGTAATAGCAGATTTTTGCTCGGATAATCACAGTTTTTGAGCATTATTTGTTCTTGCGACTTTTTTCTCACACAAAAATTTTAAAAAAAAATTATAATACGTGTTAAAAAGGTTTAATCTGGGTAGAGCAAGGTAACAGGGTCTGTTGTTATCCAGTAATTTCAGATCAAATCATGGGGAATGTGCCATGACTGTCTTTTTCCGACCTGATTCGATCTCACTTTAATTGTTACAGCCCTCCCCCCCCCCCTCCAGGTGCTGCTCTAAGAATTTAATCCCATCTCACAATAGACTATATGAATAGAAGGTTTCATGTCAAATTTTCCATCTCTATGTCCATCCGTCTTTGAGCTACGAGTTCGGTTCCTACCACCCAAACGCTCACTATTTAGTAACTTTGCGATCGCTCCACCCCTCCCCGCCGCAAGTGTCATTTAAAAAATTTGACCTCATCTAACGATGGCCTATCGGTAGAAGAGGTTGCACCCAAATTTCACTTCTGTATGTGCTACCGACTTCGAACTAAAATGTTTGTCCCTACCGCCAAAACGCACGTCTTCCACGTATCACTGCTTCCGCCCCCCTCACCCCGCCACAAGAGTCATTATGAAATTTTGACCTCATCCAACAATATAGCAAATATGTATAGGAGGTCTCATATCAAATTTCACTTTTCTTTGTCTTTCTGTCTTTGAGCTATGAGTTCGGTCTCTACCGCCCAAACACTCGCCTCCAAGAATCAGTACTCCCGCCCCCCTCCTCCCGCCCCAAAGTGTTTGTCTGCGAGCTATGATTGTTGTCCCTACGCGACATAAGGACACTGCACTGTGCGGCGCGCCCATTTTGCTCCAAGTGTCTCTCGTTGCGCGCGCCTTTCTCGGGTGTTTTGCGGTTAATGTGTTGCACATACGACCAAACGGACGAAATTTTCGCCCTTTAAGACCGTAACTCGGCGTTTTCCATGGGAAAACAGTGTTATTTTATCTAAAACTCTCAAATTTCAACCGGTGTCACTTAAGTCGTTTGAGCACCAGGTAAAAATTGTTTTAAAATGTTTTCCTTGTACGAGGCTTCTAATGTATCCACACATCAACTTTTAAGACCAGGACCTCCTTCGAATTCGAAAACTTAAAAAATAAGAAACACCCTAGGGGGGGGGGGGGGGCACCTTCTTCAACGAATACGAGGAGGAGAGTGGAGCGAGCCCCCACGAACCGGTCACAAATAGGCCAGGCTATTGAGAAAAAACAAAGAGATTCTGATAATGGCGGCAAATAATAAAAACGGATGTAAAATGTCTCATGATTTGGTAAACAGAGAAGCAAGAAAAAGAGGAATTTTGGTACTTGTGCTGCTATCAGAAGCAAACGAATTTAAAACGAACAACAAGCTGTAGACTCGGGACAAAGATAAGAGACTGGCGATGAGAATCTAAGCCACTAAATTAGGACAATGTATGAGGAGCTCATCTTTCAACGGCTTTGTTAGAATGGATTTTCGAAGAATAATGATTTTTGGATGTTACTTCCCTCTGAGCTTAACTGACGAGGAATATAACACGGTTCTCTAAGAACTGGCCCAGAAGTTTCCCACGGCTAATGAACGTTTCCTGATCACAGAGGATCTGAATGCTAGATCTGAGACGTGGTAAGACAAAAAACACAACAACAGAGGATTGATTTTGGAAGAGTGGGTCGAGACAAACAATGATCATCCAAAATACCGGATCTACACCCACCTTCCTGGCCCCTGGGGGAGGTAGCTCCATTGTTGACCTAACGATCATGTCAGGAAAGCTTTCGAGCTCTGTAAAGAGGTGGGAAGTGGTTACTGATATGAACACTGCGAGCGACCACCAAGCGATCTTGTGCACACTGGGAGAAAATTTCGACCCGATTAAATCGTTCCAAATTAGGAAATGGAAAATTAGAGGAGAAGAGGATAAAAAGGATCTCCAGGAGACTTTTAGGTTACAGAACACTTACATCAGCAAAGATAAAAGGACTGCAGAGGAGGTGACAGAGCTGATAACAAGAGAATGCAATAACATCCTGAAGAAGACGAAAACTGTGCCGATGGAAAAGAGAGAAGAATATTGGTGGAATATGGACATTGGAAAACTACACAGGAAATCAGTCACTTTAAGACGAAAATGGACCAGGAAAATTGGCAAAGACGACCTAGATTTGGATAAAACGAGAACGGAGTACGGACAAACAAACAAGGAGGAAGCCATCTCAAAGGAAAAAACGGAATCATGGAACAAAATACTAAATGAACTAGAACCCTTGGGGAAAAGGATACAAAATCGTGAATAGCAAGACGAGACCAAGGAATCCAGCTGATGAATTAAGTACTGAAGAAAAACTTGAGGTAGTGTAAGAGCTCTTTCCGGAAAAATCATTGCCCTCCTTCGAAAAACCTGAAGTTGAGGACGAAATCCAATCCTTCACCAAAGATGAGTTGGAGGAAGCACTGAGGATCACTAGAGACAAAAAAGCCCCAGGACCGGACGGACTCCCCCCGGAAGCGGTCAAAGCGTTTCTTGGTATTAACGTGGAAACGGGACTAGGAGTTTTCAACGAAGCCCTTACTTCGGGTTTTTTCCCGAAAATATGGAAGAAGGCCAACTTAATTCGACTACCAAAAGGAGTTAAAGGAAACAAGAAAACTTTCCGCCCAATCTGCTTCATAGATGTCATGGGAAAAATCCTGGAGAAACTAATTCTGCACAGACTCATAACGAAGATTTTCATTTCAGAAAACTAGTTTGGTTTTGTGAAGGGAAAATCGACGGTAATGGCGATCAAGACAGTGGTGGATTTTGCAAACAGAGCATGGGAAAGGAGACGTCCATCTGGGATCGTGATGCTTGACGTGAAGAACGCATTTAACACCGCACCGTGGGAAGGAATAATTGAAGCACTTAAGAAAAAAAGCATATCAACTTATTTACTCAGAATCCTTCAAGATTATTTCACGGAACGTAGCATCATAGTAGACGGAGAAGAAATCCTAACTTCGTATGGGAGTGCCCCAGGGTAGCTGTTTGTCGCCGTGTTTGTGGCTGGTCTACTATGATTCTGTGGTGGGGGGCGCCTTCCCACAAAATAGTTTGTTGACCGCGTTTGCAGATGATGTCGCAGTCAGTGCCTGGGAAAGAACGATGTACGGACTTATCTGGAAATTACAGAGAGCAGTGGCTTACACCTTAGGAAGAATCTGGGAGCTCAGCCTAGAAACGGTGATAGAGAAAACGGAATTCTTAATACCTAAGGCAAAGAAGGCAGACCGTGATGTAGAGATAAAAGTGGACCAATTGGAAATCCAAGCTATGGAACATGGCAAATACCTCGGTGTACGGCTGTCGGCGGGGTTGCATTTCAAAGAACATCTAAAAAGAACATGCAAAAAAGTGAGACGGGTCGCTGGAAACCTGACTAGGATCATGCCAAATAAGGGAGGACCGTCTGCAAGGAGAAGGAAGATTATCGCTTCTGTGGCCATTTCCATACTCTCTTATGCAGCTCCGGGTTGGGCAGACATTGTCGGGACGAAAACTTATGCTGACATGGTGAGGACAACTTTTAGACCCATCAAGATTAAAGTGACAAGGGCCTACAGAACTGTGTCAGATGAGGCTCTGGACGTGCTAGCCAAAATCCCTCCCTTGGATTTACTTCTACTCGAACATAAGACCAGATTTGACACACAAGATCTGAAGGTAGCTGAAGAAATGATGTATGACGCCTGGAAAGATAGATGATACTCGTACACGGGGAAAGCTTAATGGACTCGAAAACTGATCCCGGATCTTGATTCGTGGATGAGGAGTGAGTTTGCAGATGCACCCGCGGAGCTGAGTCATGTGTAGGATCCCCCCTTCTGGGGCCGCAAAAGATCGGGTGCCTCGAGGGCTGAGCGAGACGAAGCTGGTCTGCCTTCCCTGCCCTCCAGTCCTCGGCTCCAGAGCCCTGCCGAGAGGTTGTCCCAGGGTTTGGCGCAAGCTGGGCCTAGGCTCTCCTCCTACGCCCTTGACTCCGGGTGCAATGATGGCTCCGGAAGATCGGTCCCGGGGGATGGGGGGACCCTCTCCCAAGTGGGGGGCCTGAGGGGCGCCGGCTTCCCCGGGGCCAGGGTCGGGGACTGCCGGTCGAAGAGTGTCTTAGGGACGTCCGACGGGAGGATAGAGCGTCCGATGGGCCACACTTGCACGGGGTGTGGCCTGGAGGGGTCGTTTAGTGGGTACGGAACCTGGCAGCGTGCTCCAACCCCACATAACCGGGCTTTTCCATCTCACAGCGGTCGGGTCGATTAGGGGTCGCTTCGGCGGCTCTTCACCAGCTGATGGCCGTTGCCGTCCCGGTATTCGGTGGGCCCCTTTCATGGGGGGCCACGGTACGATTTTAACACTTTTAATGCGGTCAACATACCACCCGCGATTTTTTTGCGGAAATGTCAACTAGAAGGCCTTCTGATTGAGGAACAACAAACCGCGAAATCTGTAGCTTGGCCGTTTTTGAGAAAATACTATTTTTCGCGTTTTTGGCAGGAATTTCGGGTCAAGGCGCTGAAAAAGTCACGTTAGGCTGTTTTTGTGGCTTGTAAATGCATATCCTATACATTTTTAGTCAATCAAGTGTCAGTAGAGAGCTATTCGTGCATATTGCCAAAAATTGCTGTGATGTGGTGGTGGTGGTGGCACGAACAACTACACGAATATGATGATGGAAATATGAGTGTATTGTTGGAAAATACAAAGAACGGAAAATGCACGGAAGGGCGGCCGGCGTGGCCCAGGCCAAAACGGATAATGCTGATGAATGCTCACAGCCAATCAGGAGAGAGCAGTGGCTGGCGCCATGACAGGTGACAAGAGCTGCCAACCACACAGTTGCCCCCAAATTGCCTAAAGTTCAAAATAGGGGCCATAATAAGGCCTCCGGGATTTCGATTTTTTTAAAGTACGCATACAGTGTCATGTTAGGTGTCAACTTTTATGTAATTTTGGTCGTAGATTTCAGGTATGAAGTTTAGTAAGTCCCCCGGTCAAAGGGGGTACTCCAAATCCAAGATGGCAGCCAATTTTGAAAGACAAGAGGGTGAAATTTTAAAAATGTTCGCGTGATAAGGGAAGTGAGGTATCATTTCCTCTGTGATTTTGGTCGTAGATTTCATTTATGAAGTCATAAAAGCCCTCCAGTCAAAGGGATTGCTCCGAATGCCAAGATGGCGGCCAAATTTGGAAGGCAGGAGGGTGAATTTTTGAAATGTTTACGTGAAATCCATAGTAAAAGTGAATCAGCCTGACGTCAGGCTACGTTTCATAAACTAACCTGAGTCAGACTAATTCAGGTTGACATCAGTCTGACTCAGGGTAGTTTATGAAACGTAGCCTGACGTCAGGCTGATTCACTTTTACCATGGATTTCACGTAAACATTTAAAAAATTCGCCCTCCTGCCTTCCAAATTTGCCCGCCATCTTGGCATTCGGAGCAATCCCTTTCACTGGAGGGCTTTTATGACTTCATGAATGAAATCTACGACCAAAATCACATAGGAAATGATACCTCACTCGCCTTATCACGCGAACATTTTAAAAATTCACCCTCTTGTCTTTCAAAATTAGCTGCCATCTTGGATTTGGAGTACCCCCTTTGACCGGGGGACTTTTTAAACTTCATATCTGAAATCTACGACCAAAATTACATAGGAGTTGACACCTAACGTGACACCGTATGCGTACTTTAAAAAAATCGAAATCCCAGAGGCCTTATTATGGCCCCTACTTTGAAATTTAGGCAATTTGGGGGCAATTTTTGGCAATATGCACGAATACTACTGACACTTCATTGACTAAAAATGTGTAGTATAGACATTTACAAGCCACAAAAACAGCCTAACGTGACTTTTTCAGCGCCTTGACCCGAAATTCCCACCAAAAAAGCGAAAAATCGCATTTTATCAAAAACGACCAAACTACAGATTTCGCGGTTTGTTGTTCCTCAATCAGAAGGCTTTCTAGTTGACATTTCCGCGAAAAAATCGCGGGTGGTATGTTGACCGCATTAAAAGTGTTAAAATCGTACTGTGGGGCGTATTGGCGACCCACCGTAGCGAATTTTTCCCCTCATTCAAAAAAAAATTCACATTTTTCCAAAATTCAGCATGAATGCTTGGACATCAAGTATGACACTGAGAAAAATAGACTACTTGTTATTGAAGTCTCTTAAAGGATGCACCACTGTTGTCCCCTTGTGATTTAATGCTAGAATTTCGTGCAAATCATCTTACAGCTTTCTTCACCTATTAACCTGGCGTTGTAGGACCTGTTACTGTCGGCCCCTGTGGGTTGGCATTGCAGTTGAGATGTAAAAAGAAACCTGAATTTTTTTTATTCTCCTCCTATAGCCGTTTTCCCTTGTATAAAGTAGTGGTTGACTCTTCCTTCCCCTCAAGATTCCTCAAGGCACTTCTTAAATCCCCCTCCCCCTTGTTGATGCTCCCTTGTTCTGAAGGGCCCAGAAGCGTCTTCTACAGGTTTGGTAATGTTGCCGCCTGCATGGACCCTTTAAAAATTCTAGAAAAAGATGGCAACTTACGCTGAATACAAGGTGCTTCAAGTATTTCACTAAAGGCATCATCCTCTTCAGTGTCAGCTAGAGTTTCCTTTACATTATCAACAGTTTTTGCTAAAACTCTGGATAGTGCTTTCTTACTTCGTAGCTCTCGACACATTCTTTGTAATCTTTGACTTTCTTCGAGCAACTGCAGGGCAGACTTCAAATGGGCTTTACCTGAAATGAGAAAGAAAGCACAATTAGGTCATAGGGATGTGTACGAGCTTTCATTTTCACGACGGTTTTTCATTTTTCTTTCTTAAATTTTTTTCTTCTAGTGTAAGACATGTCAAACTCCGCCTAAAGTTGAAATTAGAATTAAAATGAAGATAAAAATCTGGGTACTATACATTTTATTGCATGATATTTTACTCACATAGCTGAAAGCTTTTTCAGCTCACCTCAAGCCATCATCAGAGCTTCGACACAATACACAAAATTATCATAAACTACATAATAAAAGCAAACTACACAATTACATTGCAAAAGATCATAATGCAATTACATCGTTAATTAAAGATACAAGCAAAAAGCAGGAGACAAGCAATAGATGTTACGGAAAACAGTTGTTAAGGGAAAATGTTTGAATGAAGTTGAAACGTTCATCTCTGGCTGGTTTGCAGCACAGGAAAAAGAAGAGGGTTGCAAGTAGAGCTAGCAACCCAACCACGTTAAAAATGATCTTGCTTGGAATACAAAAGCAATGCCTCAGTACTAACAGAATAATCGACACCAAGATTTTAGATCATAGAAAAACAAAAACAAAAAGGGCAAAAGCTTGATGATGTGATGCGCGCAACCAGGACTGTATAAATCCTAGAAAAATAATGGAAGTTGCCAGTGAAATGAGAAAGTTTACCATAAATAAAAAGGCAATACAAGATATACACTGACAAGGTGTGGGCACACACCAATATACAGGGTGTCCCAAAAGTCCATACCCCCCTCATAACTTTTGAACGGTTAAAGATAGGAAAATGAAACTTTGGGAATGTTTCTATATTAAAGGGGACCATCTTCTAGGGGGGTCAAAATTTTTGTCCCCCCCTCAGGGGGGGCGCGGGGGCCCCCAACTTTTTTTTTTCAAATGGTAACCCCTATCTTGTGATACATCATTAGAAAGAGCATAAAAAACTAAGACTCTTGGCGCAAACCGCAAATCAATATCTTAATTTTTGACCGAGTTATGATAGGTCAAAGGTCAAATTAGACCTTTTTTCAAAAAATCATATCTCCGGTTCACATTATCGTAAAGAAAAAAACAAAACGGGAAACTTTACCAAATTGTAAGCACTTTTAAGTAAAAATCACAGAAATTACTTTAAACTAATTTTATGGGGGGTTTCTGACCCCCAAATACGTCATTTTAAAGGTCACACGATATTCTCGCGAAATGAGCCAATTTCCCCTTACTTTTCCTCAACATTATCATAGTCAGTTCAAAATTAGTTCAACATTGCTTCTCAAGTCCCCAAATTTCGAACAAAGTTTTAAAAAAATGAAATTTCAATGGTTGAATTGAATCACCTTAAATTTCGTTTTTTGAACTTTGCCCGAAATTTGGGGACTTGAAAACGCAATGTTGAACTAATTTTGAACTTACTATGATAATGTTGAGGAAAAGTAAGGGGAAATTGGCTCATTTCGCGAGAATATCGTGTGACCTTTAAAATGACGTATTTGGGGGTCAGAAACCCCCCATAAAATTAGTTTAAAGTAATTTCTGTGATTTTTACTTAAAAGTGCTTACAATTTGGTAAAGTTTCCCGTTTTGTTTTTTTCTTTACGATAATGTGAACCGGAGATATGATTTTTTGAAAAAAGGTCTAATTTGACCTTTGACCTATCATAACTCGGTCAAAAATTAAGATATTGATTTGCGGTTTGCGCCAAGAGTCTTAGTTTTTTATGCTCTTTCTAATGATGTATCACAAGATAGGGGTTACCATTTGAAAAAAAAAAGTTGGGGGCCCCCGCGCCCCCCCTGAGGGGGGGACAAAAATTTTGACCCCCCTAGAAGATGGTCCTCTTTAATATAGAAACATTCCCAAAGTTTCATTCTTCTATCTCTAACCGTTCAAAAGTTACGAGGGGGGGTACGGACTTTTGGGACACCCTGTATGGGATATGGCCACTCTTTTATCACAACCAGAATTCAGCTTGATATAGAATAGAGCAGACTGGCTGAAAATGCAGAGCTACTGAGAAAGGGTTGTGTAATTTCCAAAAAAGGATGAAAGTGTCTCCTAGAGCGTGTAAGCATCAGTGAAATAATTCGCAGAACTAGGATTAAGGGTAAATTTTGTAAAATAACAGATAAATCAGATCAGTTCATGCACGGACGGCAGAGAGAGAAAAACTAGAATCAGAAGGCTATTCTGAGACATTGAAAGCAGGGTCGATAGACATAGGTCAGCCCATTAGGAAAGTTGAGTGTAATAATCTTTGAAAAACAGGAGGCGAGGGCTGTCGGCGTTGCCAGAAGATTCCCCCAATTTGCATTTCCCACTCTGCTCTTCCTTAGATCCGATTGCATTTGTCTTATGCAGATCGGGGGATTCGGGGAGGGGTTTCGAAAATTAGATGCTACTGCTCTCATCGCTATCACGACAGAGTCTGAGTGAAACGGCAAATCGGGGGAATTCGTTGCCAGATCGGGAAATTCCAAAGAACATCATGCTAACGGACTGACCTAGATCTATCGACCTTGCATTGGAAGAGGTGTGCACCAGAATAAGTCGATATGACAAAATGACAGATTTTAAAACAGGACACTAATTTATAAAATTGAAAATGAAGACCAAATTCAGGAAGCTGGAGTTCACACGCTACATAATAACAACAGTGAAAACGGAACCGTATTGGCCCTGTTTGCGGCTAAGAGAGTTCATTGAAAGCACATTGTTCCCTCATAAGTAAGTCGATGGTGAAACTACTATACCATGTTTTTCGGAAATCCCGATTTTTCAGGAGAGCAAAAAAACTGTCTCTGTTTCTCATTTGTGATATTTTAAAGGTAATAATTCTTATAGGTAGAAATGATAAGATGCTTTACACCACGCCTTTAGTATTTTTGAAAATAGCCCCAACAGTCAGGAAATACGAAGGAAAACCGAGCTTTGTGTTTTTTGAGTTAGGAACCGACACTGTTACCTTGAGATATGTGAATTTCGAATTCAGGTTTCAGCCTGTTACTTGAAGATTTTCATCGAATTAAGGCAAAGAACAAAGAGCAAATGATCAGTGTGCTAAAATTATTGCACTGGAAGCTTCTGTTAATCCTACAGCTGGACCAGTCATCAGGTTTTAGTAATTACTATTAAACTTTTAAACGCCATAACAGATTCAGTAACCGGTTGTAAAAAGCAGGAAACAGGTTACCTTTTTAAATGATTATCCTATCACTTCTAATAAAAAGGTAAGTTTCTTCTTCCCAGTGGACGAGCCGCCTTCCAATACAAGCATATGCAGCATCGATTACGCCTCTTGTCCACATTATATCATTCATTACTTGCTGACATTTGATGTGCACCTACCTGTCACTTCCTCAGGCGGACCTATGGCCTGAGGCTGCCTTACTCACCTCGACTGTAGCCCTTAGTAGAGAAGTGTTCCTTTGCATTTACAGATTACTTACATTGAAAAAAGTTTCCTTTAAGTTGCAAGACTTAGCGCAAAAGCGCATAACTTCCCAATCACGCGCGTCGATGAGCGCAATTTGCGTAGGTTGTGAGGGCAGAATGAGGGAGGGGGGGGGGGAATTTTGTCATATTTTTTTATTTGTTTGTTCACGACATATTTTTGGATGAAAATGTCATCTTGGAAGAATGACAATTTGCTTGTTTCTTTGTTGTTTTTTTTTGGTCCTATGGAAAAAAATAAATAATTGAAATTTTTTGTAAGAATGAAAGAGCGCCAATTTCATGAGGGAAGATTCACTAAAACTCTCTGCACCTCTTGGGTACAACAGGACTTAATTATCTTTCAAGAAAATCCCACCTTGTAATGCCTGAACCGAATAAACCTTTTGATTTGCCTCAGCTAAAGGCGCCTATTTTTCCTGTTTACTTCACGGCGCGTGATATGTGAATTACGAATTAGCGCTGAGATACGTGATATTTTAACTACGTTTTTGGGTAACTTCCCGATGTTTTTCGACAAAAATATAACGATGGCAGATGAAGGACATCTCCTACAATTCGTTTATGCAGCTAACTCAAAACAAACGAAAATCGAGATACGATACGTGGTTTAGTAATTTCACCATCGATATCCATCTCGGACTCTAAGTGATACCAGATACAAATGGAATCATGAAATCTGATCATGTCATCGTGTCATCAAGACATAAGTCATTAATAATAGATGTAAGAAGCTGCAGGGGACCATAATGCAACTCCGACCACTTTCTAGTCAAAGTTAGGTTATGCAAGAAGATTGCGCTGAGGAAAAAAGCATAAGCAAGAATGACAGAGCAAGATGATTGTACCCACAAGCACTCAAGAGCAAGCTGGAAAGAGACGTAGAGCTGGAAACCCAACTCTACATGAAGCATGGGAAGTAATCGAAAAATTAAACTACGACCCTGAAAAAATTCCTCGCCTCTGTCCCATACACAATAAATTAAGTTTATTGTCAAATTAAAAAATCAAGTTTATTGTCAAGTACTAAACTTCAGATTATCGTCCAAAATTCGTTCAAAACTTAAGTTTACTGCCCAATCATCTTCATTTAAATCCTATTTTCAGCAGTCACTGACTACACCAGGATAATGATGCTTTTCAAATGGGGAGTGCGAGATTTAAGAGGGATTTATACGTACCTAAATGTTTTCGCCGTTCATCACTGTCCAGTTTTATATGAGAGGGTGTTTTAAAGTCTGATTCAACGTGGAGATAGTGGAGCATATCTATGCTTCTTTCAGAGAACTGAGCCAAGGATTTGGAAAGAAGCGCGACTGCACTGTGGAAATGAGCAAGACCGGCGTAATGCTGCTCCTTAACCTGAACTAGTGACACCCAAGAGTAAGGTACATATTCCTGCACGGAGGTCATTGTTATCAGAGAGTGCACCGTCTCGTACACTTGCGCCAACTGAAACAGTATTTGTGATGCAGTCCGGCAGGATGGAACTTGAGGTAAGAGCTCAAAAATTTCAGTGAAGATAAAAACGGTGACTCAGGTCGAAAATACCTACTTCCTGTGCTTCATGCTAGTCACTTCATGCTGTTTTCAAAAACACTGGGTTAGTAGGGTGAAAATGACGACTTTGCCACGTAAAAAATCCAACAGCGATGCATGATGGTGCAGAAAATACGAATTAAATTACAGTGTTGTATGGTGATAATTATTCAATATAGCAACGCTGTAAAAGTAAAAGTATTGCATGTTGCCCCTTCAATATGCGGGTTACGTAATAGTGTAATGTAGCCCCTTCAATTTGTGGGTTATGCAATGGTGTATTCTTAAATATGGCGGTTATACCGTTGCCGGACGGTGCACTTAAATAAATGACTTAATTATGGGTGAAATTTTAAAAAATCGCATTTTACAGTGTTGCCAGATGGTTCGAGAAATTAGTTAATTTTTCGATACAATGTTGTCAGATTGTGCAAAATACAGACCGAATTTTGATACGACTTTTCGTTTTCGAGAAAATCCAACTTTTACCTAAGTTGCATGCGTATCTTATGTGCATATACGAGTTTTTATGCTTGCTTGAATACGTGGGATTCTTGACTTTACTAATGACAGGTTGTATGTCTGATGTTATAAACACGTCTATGACACATACCTATCTTATGTATAGACGCGGTTTTCTTCGTGGCCTTGAAGAACTAGAAACTTCTATGGGCACTACTGAGTGATAAGCCTAAATAGGTGGTGCATGGAAATATAAACAGGAAGACCCAATCATCGGTTTAGTTCACTACACCCTCTGCCAGGGAGCGCTGATGTCAGCGCTAACCGGAGTTGGGGGTCCTTATTTATTCTCTTGGTCCATGATGTGGATCCGAACCTTGTGTTTTGGAATAAGCAACTGGGATTGTATATTGCAATTTCAGTTTGATGAATCGAAAACTTGTAAAATTTTCGGGATCAATAGACCATAGCCTCCAGGATGGGGCTGGTATCGGTGACTGGAGAGGAGGGTCTGATTCGGGATATTAAAAAATTTTCCAAGTCCTACGCTGGAAAATATTTTCGGAAAATTACCCTCCTCAAATCCACCCCAGCCCGATACGATTCTTTTACACTATCGAAGATTGGTTAACTGTTCGGACCGAATTTTGATACGACTTTTCGTTTTCGAGAAAATCCAACTTTTACCTAAGTTGCATGCGTATCTTATGTGCATATACGAGTTTTTATGCTTGTTTGAATAAATGGATTCTTGACTTTACTAATGACAGGTTGTATGTCTGATTTTATAAACACGTCTATGACACATACCTATCTTATGTATAGACGCGGTTTTCTTCGTGGCCTTCGTAAATTGCGGTCCTCGCTCCGTCCAGAGTTCAAAATTCATCGTGAACTAGCTGTCTGTTCGTGGATCGCACAACGATGTGATGTCTGGTTTTAGTTTCTGCAGATCAAGGGAATCAGAAAAACGTAAAATTTCATTGCGGATAGCCCGGGGTCATAGAAAATGCTCCTTTGAAGTGATGATATTTTTTTACATAGAAAAAAAAAACGAATTAAATTACAATGCTGTATGGCGGGTATTGTACAAGAAGGCAACGTTGTAAAAATTGTTCAACGAAATGGCAGGGTAATGTTACTACTTCAATATGCGGGTTATACAATTATAATAATACGAGGTATTGCATGTAGCCCCTTCAATCTGCGGGTTATGCAATGGTTTATTTTACCCTTCAACTTGTAGGTTATGCAACATAATTGCTACTGATTGAATTACCGGTGATACTTGACAATATGATATTGGTTTGTGTAGCGAAAGTTGATGATTTCGATTATTTACCACAACTTTATATGAGAATGTTGTTGGTTGATGATTTTGATACTTTACCGTAGATTTAAATAGAAAATCAATAAATAATCGATGGTTTTTGCTCGATATCTCGAAAACGGTGCGTCTTTGACGAATTTTGACGGCACCAATTGCACTGAAGGCTTATTTGCCATCCGCTACTCCTCAATTATGAATGCAATGAGGCCACCGGGAAGCCTTCATAACAATTGGACGTATTTCTATCAAACGGACCTAAGCGTTATAGGGTGAGGAAGGTACAGGGGCTTGGATTGGCGGCGGAATCCGGCGTCCGGCTTATTCCGTCCTGTACTCGCAATGCTTTTCCATAGCGTTTAGGCGCTTTGACAGAACGCGCTATCCCGGATTCTAAATTCCTCAAAAGGAACTCAAATTAGCCCTTAGTTCCGTTTGATAGGAATACATCCAATTAAGAAGCCTAAAATCAATTAATCCATTATGGACAATTGGTTTTCGCTCGATATTTGGTACTGTACAAGTGAAATTTGTATTGGTTATGCGGTAGTGTTTGTAATAACATAACATGAGTGGTCTCTCCTACAACGCACTCTGACGCTCTGCGACACCCAAACACCACATGGAAAAGCGTGTTGAATAGGAGTGTTAATTATTTTTGCTCGATATCTCGAGAACGGTGAGTCCTAGACGATTTTTTGACGAGACCAATCCGTTACATTTCGATTATAAATTCAATGAGACCAATGGGAGGCCTCCAAAACAGTTAGGAAGCATAAAATCAATCAATCAATAATAATCTTATGGGATCCACCGTATTGCTTTCAGGGACGTGTTGTAACCCGCAATGGACCGTTCGATCCAACATTTAAGGTAGGGTAAAAGATCGATATTCGGGTCCAAATTACTTCACACTCGATAATTTACCATCGTTTTAAATAGAGCCCCTGTATATAGCGAGAGTATAGACGGATGTGAAACTCCGGAAATCCACCAGGCCTTCACCGATGCCTCCGCGAATGAAGTTAGGGCCCAATAATGCAGCCAACCTACGAATTTCAATCATCCAGAGCGTTTTACTAATACAATTGTTACGAATCATCGTTTATAAAGCATATATTCGACTTAGTTTTTGCATAAATTTACTCATTTTTTGCGGAAGAACGATCGTTTATGTACATTCTTAGCCATATTGGTTAGAATTGGAATCTACAGACTGGCAGTGAAATTTCGGGCGTTAGAAGTTGGTTAGAAGGGTGGCTGCACTTTTGGGCCCAAAACCCTCCATGAAGCGATCTGTCCATTCTCTCGGTGTAAAGGTACTCTAGTTTTAAATAGGAATATATCAGTATTCAATTATTTCGATTCATTACCATAGTTTTTAATAGGAATACATCGGTGGTCAATTATTTCGATTCTTCACCGTAACATTAAATGGAAAATCTAGTCAGTTGATGATTGCGAATATTTACCGTAATGGACCACCAGAGGAGTTTGTTAGCCAAAATTTTACGTAAACCATGATGCGCACACCTAAAATTACCGAAATATGATTCTTGCTGTGTAAATTTAAACTACCCGCACATGAAAGCTCAATGCTCCGCGTGATTCACATCACACACTAAACGTTATCACGACCGTTTTTGCGACATAAAAATCTTGACACTTTGGATCATAGCTATAGCAAATTGTTTACAATTTGAACAACACATGATGGGAAATGAATACTTACTGCTCGATTGAGAAGCTTGCTGAAAGCGTTGTAGTGCTCGATTTGATTGTCGTAGAGCTTTGAGTTTCGAGCAGTTCAAATTCCCCGTAACCAATGTGAAATGAAAACGTTAATATCTTCGTTAGGAGTTGGTTTCAGTAATTTAGTTGCGTGAATCGTGTTCTCCGTGAAGTTATGGTTAAGAAACACGTATCAGAATGCTTAAATTCGCACCTTGTCTAGTGGTCTATTTTAAATGGGAATGCATTTGGTTATGTTTTAAGTGGTCCATTTTAAATGGAAACAATACTCGATGATTTCGATTACTTACCACAACTTCATATGAGAATGTTGATGGTCGATGATTTCGATATCAATAATTGATGGTTTTTGCTTAATATCTGGAAAACGATGCGTCCTACACGATTTTTGACGGCAACACACCCGCTAATTTTCAAATATGAATGCAATGAGACCACCGGAAGCCTCAAAAAATTTTATCAAGCCTAAAAGACAATGAATTTCATTGCGGGAACCCCCCAGTTGCGAAGAACGGTATTGAAAAGCTCCAGTAGGTACATTGCTTTACGGTCCCCGTCAAAATCAGAACTGAGAACTCAAGAGGGAACTGATGCATTTGATTGTGAGTCAAAATCAGAACTTCATGAAGAACTTGAGATAAAGGAAACCACAGAAGCGGATCATAACTCTAGTAAAGACAAAAAGTAAAGTATCAAAATCATCAACCAACAACATTCTCATATAAAGTTGTGGTAAATAATCGAAATCATCAACTTTCGCTACACAAACCAATATCATATTGTCAAGTATCACCGGTAATTCAATCAGTAGCAATTATGTTGCATAACCTACAAGTTGAAGGGTAAAATAAACCATTGCATAACCCGCAGATTGAAGGGGCTACATGCAATACCTCGTATTATTATAATTGTATAACCCGCATATTGAAGTAGTAACATTACCCTGCCATTTCGTTGAACAATTTTTACAACGTTGCCTTCTTGTACAATACCCGCCATACAGCATTGTAATTTAATTCGTTTTTTTTTCTATGTAAAAAAATATCATCACTTCAAAGGAGCATTTTCTATGACCCCGGGCTATCCGCAATGAAATTTTACGTTTTTCTGATTCCCTTGATCTGCAGAAACTAAAACCAGACATCACATCGTTGTGCGATCCACGAACAGACAGCTAGTTCACGATGAATTTTGAACTCTGGACGGAGCGAGGACCGCAATTTACGAAGGCCACGAAGAAAACCGCGTCTATACATAAGATAGGTATGTGTCATAGACGTGTTTATAAAATCAGACATACAACCTGTCATTAGTAAAGTCAAGAATCCTCGTATTCAAGCAAGCATAAAAACTCGTATATGCACATAAGATACGCATGCAACTTAGGTAAAAGTTGGATTTTCTCGAAAACGAAAAGTCGTATCAAAATTCGGTCCGAACAGTTAACCAATCTTCGATAGTGTAAAAGAATCGTATCGGGCTGGGGTGGATTTGAGGAGGGTAATTTTCCGAAAATATTTTCCAGCGTAGGACTTGGAAAATTTTTTAATATCCCGAATCAGACCCTCCTCTCCAGTCACCGATACCAGCCCCATCCTGGAGGCTATGGTCTATTGATCCCGAAAATTTTACAAGTTTTCGATTCATCAAACTGAAATTGCAATATACAATCCCAGTTGCTTATTCCAAAACACAAGGTTCGGATCCACATCATGGACCAAGAGAATAAATAAGGACCCCCAACTCCGGTTAGCGCTGACATCAGCGCTCCCTGGCAGAGGGTGTAGTGAACTAAACCGATGATTGGGTCTTCCTGTTTATATTTCCATGCACCACCTATTTAGGCTTATCACTCAGTAGTGCCCATAGAAGTTTCTAGATCCTCGTATCCTCGTGGTCGCCCTGCAGTTTTGAAGAGTTTAGTGTGAAAAGTTTCCCATTTTCATTTCAATCTTCGTCAGTCTTCGGGTACATAAACTGGTATTAATGTGAAGTGTTATTTCTAACCGTTTTACTCAGCAGCAACTGCTGTTGAGAAAGCCAAAGGAAGTGTGTATGTAGTGTGCAGCAGGAATCAGGATTGTACTTTTGGCCGAAGGCGCCTCTCTGTTAAGTGAAATCTTTTTAGTGAGAAATAGTGTTGTACTGATAAAAATCAACTGAGTGTCACAAAATCAAAGATACTTGACTTCAAGCATTACCTTTAATTTGATTATTTGCAAGTCTCTTTGATTCTGCGTCAGAAGTTGACTGAATCATCTTTCCTCGTGTTTTGATAAGATACTTCAAATCAAAGTCTTTCGCATTGACCTCTGCAGAAGGTATGTATCTATACTATTTCATTAGTTTGCGAAAAAGTAAAATGTATGAAAGTATCTACACAAATAAATAAATCATAGATAAACAAAGAACATTGCATGGAATAACATACTCTATAGAGGTACGATCGTGGACCATTGTGGCGTTAGTTCACCGCACCCTCCGCCAGGTTCGCTGCAAGCGCGCGGTAACGGTTTTTAACACGGGATTCAATGGGGAGTTGGGAGTCCTTATTTATTCTCTTGGTCCATGTCCACATCTCCAAGCGCACACCACTAAAAATCGAAATTCCCGGATCAGACGCTACTCTGCAGTCACTGATACCAGTCCCATCCTGGAGGATATGGTCTATGCGACTTAGGTAAAAGTTGGATTTTCTCGAAAACTAAAAGTCGTATCAAAATTCGGTCTGTACAGTTTTCCGATCTTCGATAGTGTAAAAGAATCGCATCGGTCCGCTACGGATCGGAGGAGGGTAATTTTCCAAAAAAATTTTAATTTCCCGAATATTTTTTAATTTCCCGAATCAGACCCTAATCTCCAGTCTCCTATACCAGACCCATACTGTAAGATATGGTCTATCGTGGATGCCGTCAAAATTTTACAAGTCCGAAATCTCGAAAACAAAAAGTCGTATCAAAATTCGGTCCGCACAGTTTTCCGATCTTCGATAATGGAAAAGAATCGCATCGGTCCGCTACGGATCGGAGGAGGGTAATTTTCCGAAATTTTTTTAATTTACCGAATCAGACCCTACTCTCCAGTCTCCGATACCAGGCCCATACTGGAGGATACGGTCTATTGATCCCGAAAATTTTACAAGTCCGAAAATCCGAATATTTTGCACAATCTGACAACATTGTATCGAAAAATTAACTAATTTCTCGAACCATCTGGCAACACTGTAAAATGCGATGTTTTAAAATTTCACCCATAAATAAATCATTTATTTAAGTGCACCGCCCGGCAACGTTGTAACCGGCATCTTGATAAATACACCATTGCATAACCTGCGTATTGAAGGGGCTACATTACACCATTGCATAACCCGCATATTGAAGGGGCAACATGAAATACTTTTTTTACAGCGTTGCCATATTGAATAATAATCACCATACAACGCTGTAATTTAATTCGTATTTTTCTGCACCATCATGCAACGCTGTTGGATTTTTTACCTTGCAAAGTCGGCATTTTAACCCTACAAGGGTTATAATGTCAACGTATGATGGGGCTGTTGCAATATGTTTTTCCAAATCGTGTTCAAGTCCAAAAATTGCTTAGGAGTGAGAAGAAACAAGTTTTCCGAGAGAAAAAACAAGAAATGTCCGTAAACAACACACTATAGGGGGCTGATGTCCACCCTAGGCGGCGAAAAATTGATTTTTGTTCAAAACGATCAATTAGTCAATTTTTCCTATGAATGGAAAAATACAAGAAAAAGCACATAGGTATCCCATCAAAGTTGCCGATCCACAGAGAAAAGATCATGCCAATCTCCTATGCCTTTTGACAATAACACCTCGAGGTAATCATTATTGCTAGATCATCAATTTAGAGAAACTTGTCTGAAATAAATTGACTGATATTTCACTCATAGCTTCATCTGTAACTAGTACCTCATGCACAATCAATCTAAATCTTGGATTTTAAAAAAGTAAAAGACCCTGTGCTTAGTGGGGACTAACAAGGCGGTGTTCCTCTGTTCCTTCCTGGAGGAAAAATATCTCTCTTTCAATAGTATTAAATATGGAATTACATATAATCTTCACTTGAAAAGGTGCACAGTTGGCTTCTCCAGATGCGTCAAACAATAATAACAAATTACAAGAGTAAAATAGCACTAAGTATGCGTAACTGGTACCATCTACAAATTCGACAACAGAATGTGGCCACAGCTCAAATAAGTGTTACCTGACCAGGGCACCGTGGCTTGGAGGCTCCACTTCAATTATTTTTTGATGTTATTTGGTAATTTACAATAAAATGTATGGCCCTTTGCCAGTATTTGATTCATTTTTTGGATGAGGCTATCTTTTTGATTTATGATGTTACAATAGTGTATCATTCTCGATTCCTTCAACTTCTTGGTATTGTAAAGTTTGAGTGATGCTTATATTTTAAATGCTAAGAATGTTAAAAGATGTAATTATTTAGAATGCTCCCAGCAGGAATTTGTTGGTTTAAATTTGATCATGGTTCCGATGCCTTCTACTAAAATTGTGAATATTTTTTTGATCTTCTTACGGGTGATTTCACGATAAGAGGAACAGTCATCTCGCCGTGGGTTATTAACTACTTAGGGCAAAACGATTGAAAACCAAGTTGATAAATCAAAAGGAATGATGTCCCTGAACATTTCCATGCTAAAATATAAGATCAATTATCATCATATTTTATAATATGAGACTCTAAAGGCCGAAAATGTCCGGTCAGTTACGCGTCGCCAGCCCTGATTTTCATGAGAAAGAGCAATTCGCGGTAATAAATCAGTACTGATCATGGGTTTTTTGGCAATATTTGCTGAAAGGAGACTCTAATGTTCAAGAAAATTGCCATTTTTAAATGAAATGATTATTATTAAGCAAGGAGAGTCATTTGAAAGAAGTGTCACCTTATTTGACAACATATTTTGGCAGTAGTATTAAGTGCAGTGTTTATCTCGCCAGGTAAAGCCAGGAGTTTCAAAACTGTCATCATACTGTTCACTGAGGTATTCTTGACCCAAGCATTACTGAAAAGTCGGCTTTTTTTACAATGAAAACTTTAATTTGTATGATAACTAGTGATTTTTAGGTGTGTAGCACTAATTCCTCACCACACAAAATCCTCAAATTAATATTATTAAACTGAGCGAAAGTCCCCAAAGTTTAAAGAACTTTTAAGGCAGCATTAATTCTACCTCATACCTCAAGAATTGCCAAGTTTCATCTTTTGTATCATCTTTTATTTCACATTTATAAAAGTCGGTTATGTAACCGACACAATTTCGCAGAGCCGCCATGTTTGCGTGAACCTCCAGCAGTCCCACGGAAAGAGCTGATACCTGATTCAATCACTATAAATGTGTGCTGAATCAAAATAGTTTGTGCCAAAGATGGAAAGAGGAAGTCTAAATGAGGTAATGAAATCTTGTTGAAATTGGTGCACTTTTGTTTTAAAGGTGTTGCACATTTTAGCTATTCCTGTCATCGTGAAATCACCCTTACCATGGGTGCAAAGACTTCTCAACCACTGGACCAGCTCGGCCGGTCCGGTCTTGTGAAATGGAGAAACCCATGTGAGCACGGGAAAAATGGGGGAACTCTGTGAGAAGGGGGAGGTTTTTTTTTAAAAGGTGAGGAACAAAACATTCAAGCGCGCTGTTATGAGGGAACATAACTGTCCACCGCTTTACTTTACCTGTCAGGCTGGGTATGTGAAAACTTGAGATGGAGGAACTTAAAGAGGGTTATACAAAATCGGCGATTTTACCCCCCTCTTGGATTTTGCCGGGAGTTGGATATGTTGTTCCCTATCACAAGATACGCCTTTTTCCAGCGTTGGCAAGTTCACCCGAAATTTTTCCCGCGCGCTACAGCGTTGCCAAGTTGAAAACAGGCAAATTCCGTAAGTGGCGTTAAAATTGAGCTATGAAGTTGCGATGTTAACGAAAATTCTCTAAAAATTATGCACTTTTAGGAAATGACCATCAATTTAATGTCGCGTTAATTTTAACATGCATTGTTGCCAATTTTTCGATTTTTTAATTCGACTAATTTTACAAATCCGCAAATACCCAAAAAAGCTATCTTCAAATTTGAATAAAAAGTTGTCTAATCGATAGTTCGTTTGATTCCGCATCCATCGATATATTATAGCTTGCTGGGAAACTTTTGGTTCGCGAGATATCATCATTTTTGTAAACAGCTTTATGGAGCGACGACGCTTTTTGAGTCCGGGCGGATAGAAATTTTAGCCTCCAAAAACACAGGTCAGCATTAATTCCATGGTTTCCTAAGTAATTTTTGGCGCTGAATCCGAATTTGACCATTTCATAACAAAATTGTCACCAAGAAGTTGCCAAATTGGGCAAAAATGGCTTAAAATCGGCCTTTTTGGCGGATTATGGCCAGTGACTTGCCAGAAGTTGATCGGACGACAAAATTGGTTATTTCCACAGTTAAAACTCGTTGAACTTTCTACAAGCTGAGTCAAATTCTTCCTGCTCACGGCAAAATTAAATGCACGACAAGCAACAAACTGAAAAAAAGACACCAAAATCGGCGGTTTTTGTCCTAAGTTTCTTGTTTTCCGACTGAATGAACATTTCTTAGTAAAATCTGAATTACACAGAGTGTAACGACAAACTATTGTATTGTTACATACATACCGGGTGTCCATAAAGTAACTGAAAAGTGGGTATAACTTTTGAACAAAAAAAGATAGAAGGTCGCGGTTTGTGGCATTCTTCATCATCCAAAAGGGGAAATTTTTCGATGGGGGGCTTTTCCTGGTGGACCCCCCTGGGGGGGCCCCAGGGGGGGCAACTTCAAAAATTCAAATGGCAACCCCCATTTTTTTAGACATGATTAAAAAGAACTTAAAAAGACAAGAAAAATGGCGCAAATAAAATTAAAATCGGTTATTTCGTTCAAAAGTTACAGCCGGTCAAAGTTTTAAATTGACCACTTTTCAAAAAATCGCCGATGAGCTCCAAATTATCGGAAAAACAAAAACAAACCGGGAATGAAAAGTTTGAAAAGTGCTTTTTAGGAAGAGGAAAAACAACTGACGTTGTCACAAGTCTGGATGGCATTGTTTCAAAATAAAATTTCGGAAAATTCAACATGGCGGCAAATTTGAGGAAACGCAAAAAATGAAAATTCCAGAAACTGTTATCTTTCAAATACCCTCTAGTTTAAGGAAATCAAAGGTATCAACTTTTATTCCTTTATTTGGCCAAGTAAGAGCAAATTTGCTGACTTAAAAGTTGTCAAGCGGGGCGCCCTCAATCGTTGGAGTATGCGACATCACAGGATTAAGTGTGCTGTCGAAAAATGAAGCCGATGTGAAAAAGCGCTCCTCCTTTGGGATGCTTTAGAAATGTTTGAGGTCCTCCTCCTCAAATTTAACGAGAAAAAAGAAGAAAAGTAAAATTTAGCAATTTTTACCCACAAACTTGGCGAGCCAAAAAACATGATTTATCCTGGTGGGGTAGGGGCGGTGGACATTTTTGACATTTCTATCTCTGAAAATTAAAAATCCAAGAATAATTTTAATTCTCTAACTCCTGGCACTCCAATTTGGCAAGGAGGATATCTTCTACGCTTCACCGTGTCACCGATCAGATAGTGCATCGGATGTTACCGAAAAGATTGGTGTCTCAAATCGTAAGGTTGAGACTGTCAATAAGATAATCTCAATTCAGATAATAATCAAGAGTAGAACGGCGTCTTCGGAATTGGAAGCGTAGCAGATATCCTCCTTGCCGAACTGGAGTGCCAGGAGTTAGAGAATTAAAATTATTCTTGGATTTTTAATTTTCAGAGATAGAAATGTCAAAAATGTCCACCGCCCCTACCCCACCAGGATAAATCATGTTTTTTTGGCTCGCCAAGTTTGTGGGTAAAAATTGCTAAATTTTACTTTTCTTCTTTTTTCTCGTTAAATTTGAGGAGGAGGACCTCAAACATTTCTAAAGCATCCCAAAGGAGGAGCGCTTTTTCACATCGGCTTCATTTTTCGACAGCACACTTAATCCTGTGATGTCGCATACTCCAACGATTGAGGGCGCCCCGCTTGACAACTTTTAAGTCAGCAAATTTGCTCTTACTTGGCCAAATAAAGGAATAAAAGTTGATACCTTTGATTTCCTTAAACTAGAGGGTATTTGAAAGATAACAGTTTCTGGAATTTTCATTTTTTGCGTTTCCTCAAATTTGCCGCCATGTTGAATTTTCCGAAATTTTATTTTGAAACAATGCCATCCAGACTTGTGACAACGTCAGTTGTTTTTCCTCTTCCTAAAAAGCACTTTTCAAACTTTTCATTCCCGGTTTGTTTTTGTTTTTCCGATAATTTGGAGCTCATCGGCGATTTTTTGAAAAGTGGTCAATTTAAAACTTTGACCGGCTGTAACTTTTGAACGAAATAACCGATTTTAATTTTATTTGCGCCATTTTTCTTGTCTTTTTAAGTTCTTTTTAATCATGTCTAAAAAATGGGGGTTGCCATTTGAATTTTTGAAGTTGCCCCCCCTGGGGCCCCCCCAGGGGGGTCCACCAGGAAAAGCCCCCCATCGAAAAATTTCCCCTTTTGGATGATGAAGAATGCCACAAACCGCGACCTTCTATCTTTTTTTGTTCAAAAGTTATACCCACTTTTCAGTTACTTTATGGACACCCGGTAGATAGGAGCTGCTTTAACAGTGGTCCCGCGCCCCGCAACGCCTAACTGCCATAGTTCCTTGTCCTTCCACAGGTACTCAGTAATTTGGAGCGCGTTTGTTCCTTTTAAAGCCCCTTATTGCCCTTTCCTAGGCGGCTTCATCACTTTGGTATTGTTACTTTTTTCTATTAAACTCCATTTTCTCAGAATTATAAAATAAAACTGTATACTGAATATAGGGCGATGAATAATAACCGTCAAATACCGCCAAAATTCAACGATTCTACGAAATTTTGGCAATATTGCAATGCGTCTTGTCTGGTTTTAATGAAGTCAGTCTGAGGAGCAGGCCCGCCACATCCTATCTCGGGCCCTGGTACCAGTTTTCAGGCTCGGGCCCCCATCACAGAGGGGTTCCGGGGGCCTCCCCTGGGAGATTTTTAAAATTTTAAATCTACTTAGGCGCATTTTGAAGCTCCCATGACGGAGATTTTCCAACAGTGTGAGAATAATTACGCCTTTTTTTTTTACTTTAAGCACAAAATACTTTCGGATTGTTGCATTCTAAACACCTGCATGGAAATGTTTTTCGGGAGGGGGCAGATGATACTATTTTCAATTCTAGGGGGGTTCAAGCCTCCCTGGACTCCCCTTTCGTACGTCTATGGCAAGGAAGTTGAGTCATTGAAGTCGAGGATGCCCAGACTGGAGACTCTTAGCGTCTGACGACGGAAGAAAATGAAACGCAGTTATAAAAAATATCAATCCATACTAAAACTCTTGAAAACAGATAGAAATTTTAAAAGAAGCAAGAAAAATTCTACAATGCCGCAGCATGTTTTTGAAAATTTATTCACCTTTGGCGAAATTTTTAGGGTAAATTTTTCACTTTTCACTTACGAGTCAAGGGTTATGTGTGAATTCGCAGTGGTTTCTCATCAGTGGCACGGGCCCCTCCAGGGCCCGGGCCCCAGAACCAGGGACCCAGTATCCCCCCCCCTTGTGGCGGGCCTGCTGAGGAGTACATTTTATTCATTAATTTTTAGCAGAAAGTTTTCCATTACTGTTTCAAAATGTGATTTATTGACTTGATTCGACAAAACTCACTGTTTTATGAATTTTTCCTACCTGGAATAAAAACCCTAGTAATTAGTTTATATCTAAGTTGAAAATTAAATTATTCTGCAAAAGTTTATTACTTTGCACGAGAGATACATTTGAATAATTTAAAAATAAGAAGCGAACAAAGAATATAGGACAAATATCGAAAAAACCAGCGAATATTCAAGTATTTTGTTTAAGCTTGGCAACATCGGAATATGTTCGATTTTATTTTATTGTTCATTTTTATTGCATTCTGCTCATGTTGTTCATTAGTTTAGGTAGAAACATTCTCTTAATCGGAAAACAAGAAACTTAGGACAAAAACCGCCGATTTTGGTGTCTTTTTTTCAGTTTGTTGCTTGTCGTGCATTTAATTTTGCCGTAGCGTAATTTTTAATTTTGCGTTTTTGCAGGAAGAATTTGACTCAGCTTGTAGAAAGTTCAACGAGTTTTAACTGTGGAAATAACCAATTTTGTCGTCCGATCAACTTCTGGCAAGTCACTGGCCATAATCCGCCAAAAAGGCCGATTTTAAGCCATTTTTGCCCAATTTGGCAACTTCTTGGTGACAATTTTGTTATGAAATGGTCAAATTCGGATTCAGCGCCAAAAATTACTTAGGAAACCATGGAATTAATGCTGACCTGTGTTTTTGGAGGCTAAAATTTCTATCCGCCCGGACTCAAAAAGCGTCGTCGCTCCATAAAGCTGTTTACAAAAATGATGATATCTCGCGAACCAAAAGTTTCCCAGCAAGCTATAATATATCGATGGATGCGGAATCAAACGAACTATCGATTAGACAACTTTTTATTCAAATTTGAAGATAGCTTTTTTGGGTATTTGCGGATTTGTAAAATTAGTCGAATTAAAAAATCGAAAAATTGGCAACAATGCATGTTAAAATTAACGCGACATTAAATTGATGGTCATTTCCTAAAAGTGCATAATTTTTAGAGAATTTTCGTTAACATCGCAACTTCATAGCTCAATTTTAACGCCACTTACGGAATTTGCCTGTTTTCAACTTGGCAACGCTGTAGCGCGCGGGAAAAATTTCGGGTGAACTTGCCAACGCTGGAAAAAGGCGTATCTTGTGATAGGGAACAACATATCCAACTCCCGGCAAAATCCAAGAGGGGGGTAAAATCGCCGATTTTGTATAACCCTCTTTATTTGGGGAAACCCCTGGAAGTTTCTGCATCCCTGTTTTTTACTACTGAAAGTTGCCCAGGTATATAGTCCAGTAAACGAAGGCATATAGGATACGTCTCCGGCCGAAAACGAACATACAGCTGGATTTAGGCCCAATCGATTCTTCATATGAAAAGGCGTTTTTAGCCAAAAGTCCCCTTGGGGGATTCCACACAGTGTTCCGATGAAGTTGAAAATTGGACATATTTTCAAAAATTCACTGCAAAACGAGAAATAAACTTGGAGAGCTCAATTTTTTTTCAAACTGTCGGCAATTGAGTCTACTTTTCGAAGAAACTATAGTTTTAAATGTCAAAGTAATTTAAAGGTGAGTACAGTTGAAAGAAATTGAAAATTGAGAATGATTGACCGGTATTTTCCGTATTTACGTCCTTATGAAGACCCGGATCGAAAAACATCCTCCAGTAAAAAATGTAGATCGTTCTTTTAGCGTTGATTTAGTATATTACATCATAGGTTTATCTTTAAAATTGAGGGAGCAAAAGCGCAGAAACGGAGCGGGACGAGTGTATACTTTCATCTGGTTGTTCATTGAAGCGTGCTAATTAAATGTTGGATAAAAATAACCTAGGTATTGTCCTCCATATGCCCTAGAAAAGCTGGTTACACAATTGGGACCGCTAATTCCACGATTTTTTGGATTTCTTCAATTGACTTTGCAAACATGCAGAGGATCTGCTACCGGTTTTTGGGGAAACATTTTCATAATAAATCAAGTGCCATTTTTGGTTTCCTAGATGCCCAGTTTCTTGTTCCATGTGTATAGCATATAGTTCAGCTGAATCGCTCGATAGGGCTTAGGTCTCTCCATTTTTACTTTCTACTAATTTTCAACCCGGCTTGGTAAGCATGAAAAAATGACAGTTTTTTTATTTCTAAAAAGACTATTTAAAAGACATTAAGAGGCTGTGGTGAGTATATTAATGGGCAGGTTGGTACTAATACCAAGGTCGCAAACGCGATTTTTATCGACTTTGCAGTGATTTTCATCAAATATTTTTAATAATTTGGTAACTAAACGAAAATTGGGCCTTCAATTTTCAAAGAATTTTCAATGTTGAAAAAGCAGCTTTTAAAATTATCTGGCAGTGGTCGCGCGTTTGGTACCATCTAAGAGGCAACAGAAAGGTTAATAAACACATCAGCGAATTTTTAGCGATTTTCTCTTACCTCTTGCTATTGCCTCTGAAGTGGTACAGGACGATTATCACCATTTTAATCTTCTATAATATGGTCTCTAAAAATTGGAGGCTCAATTTTTCAGCGCCCCCCCCCCCCCCCCCAAAAGAAAAGAAATGTGCGAAATTTTCTTTTAAAAAAAAATCGATAAGAACTAAATCTTTTGACACTGCTTGGATCTCCTCAGAGCTACGAAAATATCCCTAGATGAAATATTTCTTGCATCCTCCTTATCTATCATGAAAAGAGTCTAAAATTTTAAGTCCCAATTTTCACATGCTTGCCAATTCACTAAGAAAAACGGATAAAAAATGGAAAATTGTGTTATGACCTGTGCTATTTGTCCGTCAGATGGACAAAACCACTGTCTTCATCTTTATGGCCCGTTCCGTCGCGCATTTTTTTTGAGGCAGATTCTAAGCATCGACAACGCAAGAAAAATGCATCATCGCCTTTGTGTCCATGTCATTTGCGTAATCAATCGGTTAGCAATACAACCAACATAAAAACGACTCTCGTCACCATTAGCTTCCCACTTTTCCAAAATAAACCCATCCTACAGTCAAAGCAGGTATACGATACACTGAATCAACACGCAAAAACGAACTATTAAAACTTTTGGTAAATAGTATTGTTCATGGTAGGTACTTTCTATGCTTTTTGGGACGAACTAGGAAACCGTTTAAGTATCACGTAAGTTTCTCCAGAGGGGAAGGGTAAGGTCTAAGTTTGGCTCACGAGGTCAAATTAGTAGAGAGTAAAAATGAAGAGACTTAAGCCCTATCGAGCGATTCAGCTGAACTATATGCTTTACACACGGAACAAGAAACTGGGCATCTAGGAAACCAAAAATGGCACTTGATTTATTGAAAATGTTTCCCCAAAAACCGGTAGCAGATCCTCTGCATGTTTGCAAAGTCAATTGAAGAAATCTAAAAAATCGTGGAATTAGCGGTCCCAATCGTGTAACCAGCTTTTCTAGGGCATATGGAGGACAATACCTGGGTTATTTTTATCCAACATTTAATTAGCACGCTTCAATGAACAACCAGATGAAAGTATCAACTCCAGGAATGGGGACTAAAGGCGATTTTTATTATGTATAAAAAGTTTGAATGATTCTACAGCAATGGCGTAAATGAAGGGCCGCACTGAGAGCGAGCCCAAGGCTCTAAAGGGTCCAGTCACTTCATGAAATTTTGAAATGGAATCCCCTCATCAAGCCTTGCGCGGTATTGAGGTGGGCCCAGAGATGAAGTCTGCGAGTGACTAGGTAAGTCGCTTGGTGAGTTAAGTAACTCTTTACAGAAAAGGCATGAATTTAAAAAAAAAAAAAGTCACTTTGTAGACAACTGAAGAGTGCAAGCCTGAAACATTACCCTACAATAAAAACCTTGCGTAAGCTACTCAAAAAGGGGGGGGGAGGGGTTAGGTCTAAGTGTGGCTCACGGGGTCTTACGAATGAGGAGGAGAGTCAAGTCAAGTTTTACGTGAGCCTCCCACTTTAAGAAAAAATAATAATTTTGAATAGAAAAAAAAGTCGCCAGTTTCCACACTTTCTCTGTCACTTTCGGGAAAATTGGGGGGGAGGGGGATCAGGGCAGTTACTTGATTCCAAAGAGGATTGAAAAGTAGTTGCACTGTTGCTTTACGAGGAGTGGAGTTTTAAAATGTAGTCCAAAAAGCCGTAAGTATCACTTGAATCGCTACCAGAACAAATTAGTGAACAGTTAAATAATAAAGCGAAAACTGGCAACTATGGCGCTTAAGGAAAGAGCCTTTATAATGGAAATGATTGATTTTGGTCGTAAGTAGACGAGCAGAGGTGAATTAACCATCACTGCCATCATTCGCCACCTAAAATCGCCACTTTACGATTCAAAACATAGGCGGCCGCGCGCCGTCCCGCTCCGTTTCTGCGCTTTTGCTCCCTCAATTTTAAAGATAAACCTATGATGTAATATACTAAATCAACGCTAAAATAACGATCTACAACTTTTAATGGAGGATGTTTTTCGATCCGGGTCTTCATAAGGACGTAAATACGGAAAATACCGGTCAATCATTCTCAATTTTCAATTTCTTTCAACTGTACTCACCTTTAAATTACTTTGACATTTAAAACTATAGTTTCTTCGAAAAGTAGACTCAATTACCGACAGTTTGAAAAAAAATTGAGCTCTCCAAGTTTATTTCTCGTTTTGCAGTGAATTTTTGAAAATATGTCCAATTTTCAACTTCATCGGAACACTGTGTGGAATCCCCCAAGGGGACTTTTGGCTAAAAACGCCTTTTCATATGAAGAATCGATTGGGCCTAAATCCAGCCGTATGTTCGTTTTTGGCCATCAAAATACTTCGTTTCCTGGACTAATAGGGATTATCAAGGATAATTGCAAAGCCATCAGACAAATTTTTTGTCATTTATGCCGACTTTGAAAGCTACTTTCAACGAGTCAAAGGTAATGGGTCTGTTGCAAGCAAGAGATACAGCCAGCTGAATACAATAACATGTGGTAAATTCGCTCGAAAATCACATTAGACACATCAAAAAAGTCTGAATTCCACTCCTTAACGCGCAATCTTTGTAGTTTGTAACACGCTTTTTCAAGTTTATCGCGTCTGCGGGCAGTTTTTCCTTGGTGCTCAGCAGTCAAGTTTGCCCGGAGAGAGATCTAACCTAAAAAAACAAAAAATCTTGGAGACTTTTATAAGCTCTCCTTGCGGAAAATTTCAATTGATTCAAATTATTTGTTTTTCCAAAATAAAAAAGAAAAAGGAAACAAACGCTTTAAAACAAATGAAATCGTACAATGGAAAAAGTTAGTTAATCATTTGTTTACTTTGGGTGGTTCTTTCTTACTCCTATGCCTGTGCAAACCTGGTCCGGGGTGCCTGTGAGAAAAACTGCCCGGAAACGCGGGAAACTTGAAAAAGCGTGTTACAAACTACACAAATTACTCGCTTCGGAATGAATTTCAGACTTTCTTGATGTGCCCAACGTGATTTTCAAGTGAATTTATACTGGAAAAGTGTATTCAGTTGGCTGTATCTCTTGCCTGCAACAATCCCATTTTACACATCGAGCAACTACTTGTGAGACATTTTATCACACTCTCTGTTTTTTGTCCTTTAACTTTAGATTGCTGCTATAGGCTCAATATTTGAAATTTTTAGATGTTCTTCAAGCCAATTAATGATGCAGAATCTTTCTTTCAGGGACGTGGTATTATTAGATCATCTCCCCCTCCTTCCACCTTACAACACATTCAGCCATGGCACATGATAAGCTTCCAAGCGGTACTATTTCACTAAGATTCGTTATTTACATTCCAGAGAGCCCAAAACGTAATTGGTGGTGATAAATGAAAGGAACTGTTTTTATGTAAAACACAGCCCGCACACATAAATTTGCTGTTATAAGTGCTATCCCCTGCAATGCGTCACTCCGCTACTAAGAAGTCATTGAAAAGTATGCAAGACTGCGGGACACTAATTGGCACATGCATAATAAGGGATGACTCTTCCAACAAGATGTGGAAATTATTTTTATAACACTATCTTGCATTCCAATTTGATTGGTATCACGCTTACTTGAGCAGATTCTTGAGCTAAATCTAGCCAGACGTCCATGTTCCGTTTTTCTTCTGACTGCAGTTCCAACTTTTCAAACAAACATTCTCGTGCCTGAGCCTGAGGAAGCAAAAAATTCAAGTTACGTGTGGCTTGGCTAATCTAATTGGACGTATTCATGCTGAACGGAGCTTTGTGCATAGGGTTCATTTAGATGCATCAAAAAAAATAAAAGTTTGAATTGTTCCACTCCCTAGGCGGCAATCGATGCTACTTGGTAAAAAAAATTTTTTGCCAAAATTTGGGCTGATTTCAACGATTTTAAATGGCTCCAAAGGTCAATTTAGTGATGAAGTTCTCATTTTTAAGTTAAGACCTTGATGTCGTACAAAAAACTCGATTTTATGCTGAAGTTATGTTTTTACGAGAAAAACGCAAAAGAACTTAAGTTGTAGAGGATTGAATTTCACTCTAGAATAACAGCTTTGTAAACAATAAAAATCAAATTAAACTAGAAAAACTCACATCGATACTTATTTTTTTGGTGCGTAGGATTTCTGAGCTCTCTTAATGTGCAGGTATAAGTGACTGATTTTTCATGAAAATAAGTTGAAAAAGGGTCAAAATGAACTGTAGACAAGTGCTGAGGATACAAATGTCATCAGAACTTCCTCAGTTTGAAAGGAAGATCCCCTTTTTCTGCACAATCCTCCAAAAAGAGCACGGCTTGAAAAGCAGGGTCATGCAATAGTAAGGGAGAAGTAGGATCAGTAGGTTGTCCTGAACGACATCGTAAGAGTTTAACATGGTCCGACTCAGGAACACCCCTCAAAGTACCTAAGATTCAAAATGGTGACCATAACAAGGGGGTCCGGGAAATCGATATTTTAAACGTTCATTCGGTGTCATGTGAAGTATCATTTCCTATGTAATTTTGGTCGTAGATTTCATATTTGAACTCAAAGAGTCCCCCTGGTCAAAATGAGCAGCCCAAATCAAAGATGGCGGCCAAGTGGGAAAGGCAGGAGGTTGCAATTTGTTTTAAACATTCACGTAAGTAACGAGGCAAATGAGGTGTCTCCATTCCAATGTTTTAGTCGAAAACTTTACACATGAAGGCATAAAAGCATCCCCCCCCCCCTCATCAAGAAGAGTGTCCAAAATCCAAGATTAAGATTATGAGATGTTCAAGAGTGAGAAAATGATATAGGAAAACAGGATGAATCATGTGCAGGGATTGCTACAGAACAGCGAAGACACATGAGAATTGGAAGAGAGTATGTGTTAACACATTGACCGATAAAAGTGCGAAACACATGTCTGAGCTTAAAGAGGTGTGTGAAAAAACGGCCAAAAATGCCTCAAGGCATTTTCGAATTTTGATCACTTGGGGTGATACAGTAGCTTCCTAGACGCCCAAAACCGGTCGCCGTTTTGCTTAGAAGCGCCGGGTTGCGACGTTGCCATTTTTTAAAGTGGAAACCTTTAAAAATCCATATCTCCGCCGCATCTCAACCGATTTCAATGAACTTTTTTAAAAAATGTTCCTCTTAAATAGAGCTTTCTAGTGGTATATAGTTTTCTGGGGTTTACTTGGCTTTAAGTGGCACTTACGCGGTTTTAGCACTTCTTGATAGACACAAAAATGTAGTTTTTATTTTACCACGATCGTGGAATCAACGGAATCTAAACAAAAACCAGTCTAAATGAAAGTTCAGATTCTCACCTTTCTAACGAGCACAAGATCATCCCGGGGAAACGTTTAGTTTCCGAGATATGACCGCTCAAAGTTGGTCACATGCGCTTTTGTGCAATGTGAATGCGCCTTATCACTAAGTCATTCGCGAACTGGGGGTCCCTTATGTTCAATTTACGTTGAAAAAATTACACAGAGCAGTAAGGTGTACAACACGAGCCGTATTTTCACCTTCGGCTGCTGATGTGCGACGTTGCCATTTTTTCAAGTGAAAACTCTTAAAAATGCATAACTCCGCTGCATTTCAACCGATTTCAATGAACTTTTTTTTAAAATGTTCCTCTTAAATAGAGCTCTCTAACGGTATTTAGGTCTCTGGATTTTATTGACTTCAGGGCGGCACTTAGGTCGTTTATATGGTTCTTTGCAGAGATTTTTCATATAGAAAATAGTGTTGCTATTTTTTATTTTTTTTCTTATATATATATAAATAAAAAATAGCAACACTATTTTCTATATGAAAAATCTCTGCAAAGAACCATATAAACGACCTAAGTGCCGCCCTGAAGTCAATAAAATCCAGAGACCTAAATACCGTTAGAGAGCTCTATTTAAGAGGAACATTTTAAAAAAAAGTTCATTGAAATCGGTTGAAATGCAGCGGAGTTATGCATTTTTAAGAGTTTTCACTTGAAAAAATGGCAACGTCGCACATCAGCAGCCGAAGGTGAAAATACGGCTCGTGTTGTACACCTTACTGCTCTGTGTAATTTTTTCAACGTAAATTGAACATAAGGGACCCCCAGTTCGCGAATGACTTAGTGATAAGGCGCATTCACATTGCACAAAAGCGCATGTGACCAACTTTGAGCGGTCATATCTCGGAAACTAAACGTTTCCCCGGGATGATCTTGTGCTCGTTAGAAAGGTGAGAATCTGAACTTTCATTTAGACTGGTTTTTGTTTAGATTCCGTTGATTCCACGATCGTGGTAAAATAAAAACTACATTTTTGTGTCTATCAAGAAGTGCTAAAACCGCGTAAGTGCCACTTAAAGCCAAGTAAACCCCAGAAAACTATATACCACTAGAAAGCTCTATTTAAGAGGAACATTTTTAAAAAAGTTCATTGAAATCGGTTGAGATGCGGCGGAGATATGGATTTTTAAAGGTTTCCACTTTAAAAAATGGCAACGTCGCAACCCGGCGCTTCTAAGCAAAACGGCGACCGGTTTTGGGCGTCTAGGAAGCTACTGTATCACCCCAAGTGATCAAAATTCGAAAATGCCTTGAGGCATTTTTGGCCGTTTTTTCACACACCTCTTTCTTCCGTAGTCCTATGTTTCTTTTAATTCATTTTGTTAAATACATTTTCATCATCAAATTTAGGTTCCTCAGCCGTAAATACATGGAAATAGAGACACCTCACTTGCCTCGTTACTTATGTGAATGTTTAAAAAGAATGGCAACCTCCTGCCTTTCCCATTTGGCTGCCATCTTTGATTTGGGCTGCCCATTTTGACCAGGGGGCCTCTTTGAGTTCAAATATGAAATCTACGACCAAAATTACATAGGAAATGATACTTCACATGACACCGAATGAACGTTTAAAATATCGATTTCCCGGACCCCCTTGTTATGGTCACCATTTTGAATCTTAGGTACTTTGAAGGGTGTTCCCGAGTCCGACAATGTTTAACTCTTAGGATGTCGTTCAGGACGACCTACTGATGAAGTTTACAGAGTGAAAGTTAGGTACGCAATTTTTTCCGGGCCAAACCCAACTTCTCCCTTACTATTGCATGACCCTGCTTTTCAAGCCGTGCACTTTTTGGAGGATTGTGCAGAAAAAGGGGACCTTCCTTTCAAACTGAGGAAGTTCTGATGACATTTGTATCCTCAGCACTTGTCTACAGTTCATTTTGACCCTTTTTCAACTTATTTTCATGAAAAATCAGTCACTTATACCTGCACATTAAGAGAGCTCAGAAATCCTAAGCACCAAAAAAATAAGTATCGAGGTGAATTTTTCTAGTTTAATTTGATTTTTATTGTTTACAAAGCTGTTATTCTAGAGTGAAATTTAATCCTCTACAACTTAAGTTCTTTTGCGTTTTTTTTCTCGTAAAAACATGACTTCAGCATAAAAATGAGTTTTTTGTACGACATCAAGGTCTTAACTTAAAATTGAGAATTTCATCACTAAATTGACCTTTGGAGCCATTTAAAATTGTTGAAATTAGCCCAAATTTTGGCAAAAATTTATATTTACCAAAAGGCGTTGATTGCCGCCTGGGGAACAGAACACTTCAAACCTTCATTTTTTTTCATGCACCGTAGGGTTCATGCACAACTTGGTTCCTTTCAGCATAAATACGTCGAATCAGGAAGTACAATGAATACCCATTTCTCTTTCTGTATTGGTTTAAATCTACAGTTTAGAGAGCTGATTAGTGAAAGAAAAAGCACAATAAAAATTCAGTATCTAGAGGCATCTTATAGTCTATGACACAAAAAGTGGCGGCTGAGGGGTGGAGTCAGGTGAGTACCTCGATCATTTGTCTGAGGGTTGCTGGGCTTTGGTAATCCCCGGTTCTTTGAATGTGCTACCCCTCAGCTGCCACTTTTCATGTTGTAGACTGTGGCAAGCTGAAAAAAATTGAAAGACAAAAAAAATTCTCGAAGGAGGGGCGGATAAGAATTCTAAACAGATTTGCGAAGGATGTTTGGACATTTGGCGTTACACCACTATAAAACCTTGCTCATTGTCCAGTGTTTTCATAGGCTTTCAGAGGGAATTAACAGATTCAAGGGCAATGTTAACACAAAATAATAATGAAAAAAAAAATACATAAATGAAAAAAAATGAAAGTGAAAATCTTTCAACCATGTTTCCTGATTGAGCATCTTATGAATCAAGCTTATGATAGATACAGCTCCTCAATCTCCCGACTATCAAGACCTCACCACGTTTCCCGCACTAACGTTTACAAATTCACCCAAAACAATTAAAATGTTGTCTTAGAGTAAAAATAAAAGATCTGAGAAGGAGACTGCACGGCACGCCCACAAGGATTCGCAACCGCATATTATTATCAGATACACAGTTTACTAGAGGCATCCGAGGTATCGAAAACATACTCCTCACCAGCATAAGATGGACCAGCATATCGAGCATGTGAGGCGCTAAATCCATGCTAGGTGCGTTTGTGAAATTTTCCTGAATATAGGTGTATGTGCCAGCTGCTCTAAGGAAACTATCGACAGCTTGATCCAGGCCCTTTTCTGTGAGACGATCCTGCTTAGCACCAATTTGTGTATAAACTGCTGCCATGTTGAACAACACGCATGCTTTTTCGAACGCAACAGTTTTTTGGCAGCTGGGGACTCCAGTCAATGAATCATACCTAAAATATATTAAATAGATAGTATGAGATAATTACTTCATTTTTACTGTTTGCCAGTATATAAATGGAGAGTTTATGAAGTGTGTTAAAAGATTTGTTTTCTTTTTACTTAAGGAATTAAAGATTTTGAAAACATTAGAATTACAAAAAGCATGAAAAGGTTAAAAAGTAAGAGCCGAATTGTTCTACATTAAGAGCATTACGAGTATCAGGAGATTAAGATCATTTACTAAAGGCACTCTCAGTAATCAAAACACTCTCAATAATCAAAACACATCAATGTATGCTTAGTGCCTATATCTCATTAGAGATGGCAGCACATAATGGAGCAAAATAATAACGAATATATTAGACTTAGATAATAGTTATAATGTTAAAAACAGTGCCCATTTTGCAAAAAGATGCATAAATTTAAAGTCCTAAAAGGACAATAAGTGTTTTCACTGGACATAGTTAATTTATATGCTAACATTCCCACTGACGAAGCTATTCAAATTTTAGACCAAAATATTCAAGAATCTGGACATGTCAATGACCATGAAAGGGAAGAGCTTGTTGAGATGACAAGAGAAATCCTCAATCAAAACTATTTCATTTATAAGGGTAGGACATTCCAAGCAGAAAATGGTGTCGCTATGGGCTTACCAATTTCTGGTACCATTGCACAAGTGTTCTTAAATAATTTTGAAGAAATGAATATTATGAAGGATGAAAATCCTTTCATTAAAAACATCAAAAAATATTCAGATATGTTGATGATACCTTCTTTGTTTTGTTGGGACCGACCTTATCATAAGTTTATTCTTAAAATACTTGAATAGCATCTCCAAACACATCCAATTGACCATAGAACATATGAAAAATAACCAGATTAATTTTTTCAATCTTACTGCAATTGTTGACAAGGATAACCTCATCAAATTCAAAATATTCCATGAGCCTGCAGCTACAAATAGTATAATGCCCTTCCATTCAAATAACTCTAACAGCCATAAACACGCTGCAATTCGTGCTATGGCACATGGAGTGTTTTCCATTCCACTTAGTCATAAACATAGACAAGAGGAAATCGCAATTATCCAGAGTATAGCTAAAACTAATGAATTCCCTAAATATATTGTGAACAAAATTTTGAGGAGACATAAAAAACAGTGCTGTGATGCAAATAACAATGAGGCCCAAAAACCCAAAAATAATGACAAGTATGTAAAATCTGATTATTTTCGCCCTGTTAGCTCAAAAATTAGCAAATGTTTCAAAAAAACTGAGCACAAGAGGTGTCTTGTCTGAGAGACAAGACAGCTTTTAGGACTAATAACAGCATACTAGACCAGATATGGAAAGTCACCGACAAAATAAAAAAAGGTAAAGGCAATACTGGTAATAGCAAGAATGTAACTGGCATTTACCGCTTACATTGTGATTCATGCAGGAAAATATATATCAGGAAAACTGAGCGCTCAATCAACTGTAGAGTTAATGAACACATGACACTTCTATCCTCGAACATATTTAAGCACATCAAAGCAAAAAATCATCAGATGAAGGTTAAAATACTACACAAAAACAGGGACAGAAAAATGCTAAGCACCCTAGAAAAATATGAAATCACTAAGGCGGTAAAAAGAGGGGAAGAATTATTAAATGTACAAAAAGAGGTAGATCTAACAAGTAATTCCCTGTACATAAAATGTGCTGCCATCTCTGATGAGAAATACGTACTAAGCATACATTGATGTGTTTTGAATATTGAAAGTGTTTTGATCCGATAATTTGTATTCAATTGTTACCACTGAAATCTGTTACCTTGTCTGAAATTAAATTATGGCCTTTGTGATGTATACTTTGTGACCCTGATGATGAAGCGCTTGCTTCAAAAAGCTTTGGTTAAAGTTTATTAATAAAATGTATGTGTTTTCTTATAGAAAATGTTACATTATTTTTTGCACTTGGCTACACCCCACATACCAATATAATCAGTGCTACTACCTTTTAGACATTGTGTAATACAATGTTTGCTGAACTTGGCATTATTTTCTACTCATTCATTATAAATGACCAGATTGTCATAGCGGCGTTAAGAAAACAGTTACCGTACTGTCTATGTTATACGTAAGTAGGAGATTTAGATTCTCTGAATGGTTCGGTATACAGATTTTTCTAAATTCATTATGTATGAGGCATTTGAAAAATATGTGATTAAGGCTCTCTACTTCAAGCATATTACATATGCTAAAGATTTCACTTAAATTTACTTTTTACATATGATACTTGGTTGGAGTTAACAAAAAGTGTATTCATATTGCAAGTTCTTGGTTTACAAAAAAAGCCTAGTTTTTTATAGAACTGGTTTAATGGTGTAAGTAGTCTTTTCTTTCGAAATTATTCTCTGGGTTGATCAGGTTGTAGAGCAGGAAACAAACATGGAGGTATAAGTAAAAAAAGATATATTGTCTTCCCTAAAAAAAAAAACCTGAAAAAAGCCAGGGTCCTGTAAAAATCTCAGCCTCTAATTTAATGGGCCTGTTGCATGCAAGAGATACAGCCGTGCGAATAGACTTTGCAGAGGTTAAATGACACGAAAATTACGATGGTCCCATTAAAAAAGTCTGAAATACACTCCTTACTGCGCAATTTGCGTTGTTAGGAACGCGCTTTTTCAAATTTCCCGCGTCTGGGGGCAGTTTTCTAACGGAAACAATTAACGGCAACTCGCGGCCATTTCCGGTCAACTAAAACTGACAACATAACCTAAAAATCGGAGCTCGTGATATTGTGAAATGAAATGTAGGAGGATTGCGTTGGATATTTAAAAGTTGATCGATTTGGTTAGCGCATAAAGCGTATATGGACCACTACATATAAGAGATCACGTTGGGTTTGTAAACAAACTGAAGGAAAGTATAACAACAACAACAACAACGACTCGGCATCTTCCGGAAATCACCGAGCCCGCCGTTTACTCGTTTCCGGTGATTAGAAAACTGCCCCCAGACGCGGGAAATTTGAAAAAGCGCGTTCCTAACAACGCAAATTGCGCAGTAAGGAGTGTATTTCAGACTTTTTTAATGTGACCATCGTAATTTTCGTGTCATTTAACCTTTAAAAAGTCTATTCGCGCGGCTGTATCTCTTGCATGCAACAGGCCCATTCCATTTCAGACCCTTAATCGACTCAGAATTTTTAAGATATCTTACAGAAATGATGTTTCCATGGCTTCTCTTCCTTTGAAGAAGTAGCGATTCTGCCTATGTAGTTTTATGCAGCATAATTGTATTGCTTTGTAGCTAGTAAGATCTGCAGTCAACAGCATGGCTTTGTTAGGGGTAGTTCTGTTGTCTCAAATCTTTTAATGTACCGTGATTTTGTTGCCAATGCACTTGACCGCTCTCTGCAGGTTGATGTCTTGCACACCGACTTTGATAAGGCACTTGACCACTCACTCTTGATGTTCAGTTGAACTCTTTACTCAATTGAACTCATGGAGGTTGGGGAATTTTGGTCTTAACGATAATTTTGTCCATTGGGTTTTCTCATATCTTATGAATGTACCCGACAAATCAGGTGGAATGGTGTCCTTTCTGATACTAGTGAGGTTTCTCCTGGTGTCCCGCAAGGCTCCCATCTTGGCCTTATTTTATTTTTGCTTTCTATAAATGATCTTGTTTTGGGGTTAAAGTTTGTTTGTGCCTTGCTTTATGCTGATTACCTTAAGGTCTATGCTATAATTATTAGTCTGAATTATGCTGCTTTCTTTCAAGCCGATCTCGACTTTTTGTCTGACTGGTCTCAAATTATAGTTTACATTTTAATCTGGGTAAATGTAAAATTTAACATCATTCTCCCCTTTCCTTTGACTACTCTTATTGCGGTGAGTCTCTGGAAAGGATCGATTCTGTTAGAGACCTTGGTGTAACATTTAGCTCTGATTTCAGTTTCTCAAATCACATGGATTTGGTTGTTAGCAAAGCTTGTAGGATGGTTGGTTTCATTAAAAGGGCGTCCACCAAATTTCAGGTTTCCACCATTCTATATTTATTTCATGCGCTGGGTCTTCCTATTCTCACATATTCTACTGTTATCTGGTCCCCCTTTACTCAATATGGCATTCATAAGTTGGAGTCTTCCCGACATCTCATCCTGCATTTTGTGTCATTTAAATTAAGCATGCCTATGTCTTTCTGCGACCATGATTACAGTGATGTATCTTTAGTCTTGGCGTACACTTCGTCCGTCTGTTCGTTGCACAGCTACTCCAATGCTGTTTACGGCTTTAAGATCTTGAATGGGTTGTTGCAGTCTCCTGAGCTTCCTGTCTTCCGTCAACGTGAGGTGTCTTATACTTTACGGTTAGGCAGGCAGTTTCATGAGATTCAGGCTAGAACCAATTTTGACTTTGATTCAGCAAGGTGTAGGATGATCAGACTGTTGAACTTGCTACCATCAGAGCTGTTGGAGTGCTCTAATCATGGCTCTTTCAAGCATATGGGTAGGTTTCACGCGCAAAAGTATTAAGTTCAGTTTGTTTCTGTTTGTGGTCTTGTGACCCTATGCTCTTCCTATGACTCCTTCATTTTGCTACTGTTATCTCCCTTTGTTATTATAGTTCAGTTCTTCTACTATTATATCTCTTTGTTGACTAAGTTTTTGAACTTTGTAATTATTTTGTCATCTTGTAGAATTTGTATTGTATCTGTTGTCTTAGGCTTATGTCCGTTCATTGTTCAATCAATAAATAAATCGAAAATAATAAGAGAAAAGTAAGCATGAAAAGTTACCACTCAAAATATATTCCGAGACTTCTATCAGGTGGAAAAAATCTTCTTTCTACGAAATAAAGTTGATTATAATATTGGAAAAGGAGAGCTATACCAGAGTTGTCTCTGTTTGGGGTTCTCATTGCCTGAAACATCCAATCAAATTATCAAACATTAGAAAAACCAAATTATTAATTACAAGGGATATTTTGAAACAGATTGTGTACTTTACCCCTTTTACATCCCTCACCGACCTTTTTATCTATTTCATATCTATGGAGCTATCAATGCCTGATTGAAACAGACTGAAACGGAAATACTTTCTGTTCTCTAATACACTAATGATGGGTGTTTTATTACTTTCTTGCTCTACTCTCTTCATGTTACATAGGATTGGGTTCATTGCTTCCCATCTACCTGTTATTGTGATGCCTCTATCCTGTTTTGATTTAGGATTCCATTTTGGGTGTGAGGGAGAAATCTCTTTTTGTGCCAATGCAAGAGTAGAGTAAAAACAACGGTTCGAGCACACACATCAGTGTTGTAAATATTTACTTTAAATGCCTCATTTATTTCAGTTCAACATTATGCTGGGATGATATAAATATAGACAAGAGAGAAAAAAATAAATAATAATAGTAAAAATAATAATAAGGTCAAATGAAAAAATAAATTCTTTAAAGATTAGTACCGTGACCTTGTAAAGAAGCTTGCAATTTTTTATTTGTACATAATAAGCTTACACAAGCTTATTACACATTATAAGCTTATCACACATATTTTATTATTATTAGCAAAAACAAATAATGCTACAAAATCTAATCTATAACAAAGTCCTGCAAAGGATATGGTCTGACATACAATATTAATTCAAAAAAATTAAATAGATGGATTTGTCTGGGATCTGAACTCTACAAGGGACCAACAGTTTTACTTCATTTTTAAAAAGTTTGACAGAGAAGCTTTATTTGTCCACTAGTTCCCCCTTTTTGGACCACTGTGCGACAAAAACTTGCAAAGTTCAACTTAATTTTATGTATAAAGGACCGATAGGAATATTGTTAGCCATGAACTCTGCAAGAGACAAACAATTTTACTTCCATTTTTAAAAAGCTCGACAAAGAATTCTGGTTTGTCCAGGATTTACCCCATTTATGATCCTTGGTGCGGTGAAAATTGTTTAAACTGAAGGCGGATATAGGCACCGGGGACCAATAAGAACATTCACATCCAAAACCCATCAAATGTGTAACTTTTTCGTCCATTTTTCCCGTCTTTTTGCTGTAAAAATGCTGTCAAGAACGATTGCGATTTGGCAACTTTGACCCCCCCCCCCCCACCCCCATTTCTCAGAAACCGTGCATTTACTCAAGCTAAAATTTTTACCAGAGTTTTGGGGTATCATAAGGTATCGATTGGACCCTGTTTTAGAAAAATCCCTGCGGACCTAATTGTACCATTTTTTTGGACCTAAATTGGACCATTCTTAAGATTGCTCTTTCAATTGGGACACAGTGGGCGGTAAAATTATCCGATTTTTAAAATCTATAAGTCCTTTGAGAGAAGAAGTCTTTATTGATTGATCTACATTTTAATTGATGTGCCACATATCCCCTGTTGATCTAAACTTACAAGGGCGACGACCCCCCCCCCCCCCCCACCCCACCCAGAAAATTTTGAGGCTTGGAGGACCCTAAGCCGAAAATTTCACACGGCAAGGGTGTGTTTCAGCTTCAAATTTGGATTCTACGCAAAAAGTTACGTACAATTGATATGGCGCACGGCCTATTTGCTCCAAATTACTTTAGAACCCCAATTTCCCATAAGAAACTGTGTATTTTTGGAGGAAAAAAGGGGCAAGTAGGTTATACGCCATATCAATTCAACGTAACTTTTTGCGTAGAATCCAAATCTGAAACTAAAACATAACAATGCTATTTAAAATTTTCGACTTATGGGCCTTCAAGGCTTCAACATTTTTGGGGAGTTGTGGCCCCCATAATTTTGGATCAACAAGGTCATGTGGCACATCAATAAAAAAGCATTGACTTCTTCTCTTAGGAGACTTTCAGATTTTGAAAATCGGATAATTTTAACGCCTACTGTGTCTGCTTGAAATTTGCCCCAAAAATGACCCACAACTCCAAAAAATGGGGGTTTGGGGAAAAAAGGCATGGAACAAAAAGTTCTTATTTTTGGCCATGAAATTTAAATCCAAAGTCACAACATACCCTTCCTATTGGAAATACGCGTCAAACGGGGGGCGCCTCCGTTAACCCCCCCCCCCCCTCATGGGGTTTTGGGGGGGGATGTAAATATTTTTATCATCGTTTCATTCATTCATTGATTTACCATTGAAAGTTATTGTCTTGAAACTCAATTTTCTGCCATTTCCGAGAAAAATATAGTGGACGGGTGCTCTGGAACACCCTGTATAAATAATGACTACATTCAAACAACAACATCACCACAAAGTGTGACTCATCGATAGCTGTATGTTAGGATCCATTATGTCGATGGACTTCTGGTTTCTACCAAGAACTACGCAAGATTTACGAATTGGTCTTGCCAGGAGTGTGACTCATCGGTAGTCATCTGTTGAGTCTCATCATGTCAATGGGCTTTTGGTTCCTGTCAAACACTACACAAGATTTACGACATAAGGAACTCGTTTCAATCAAATTTGTGATGTCTCTGACTCATTTCAGAACTATTTTTTGCTCACCATGTGTTCATTTTGAAAATAATTCATTACTGAACAGACTTATATTATCACAATAATCCATATTTGGACGTATTTATGCAAAAAGGAACTATAAGCATAGAATTTGCGTGCAGCATAGTTCCTTTTAGCGTAAATACGTCCATTTCTATAATTCATTAATGTCAATTTCAATATTTGTGGCTTTTTCGGCACCATGATCTCATCATGTTTCAGCTCTCATAAGTCTAAAATCGAAGCCAATTATATGTGTTTCGTCCGACTGTGGGAAGTAGAGAGGGGACGGGAACTTTC